>NW_026278742.1:0-5636 GCF_023373465.1 Oncorhynchus keta | reverse complement strand
CAGGTATATAATATAGAAGACCACTGGGGCAGGACGGGGTAAGAGATGACCTGTATTTAAACCAACCAGGTATATAATATAGAAGACCACTGGGGCAGGACGGGGTAAGAGATGACCTGTATATAAACCAACCAGGTATATAATATAGAAGACCACTGGGGCAGGACGGGGTAAGAGATGACCTGTATATAAACCAACCAGGTATATAATATAGAAGACCACTGGGGCAGGACGGGGTAAGAGATGACCTGTATATAAACCAACCAGGTACATGGCATATATATATATATATATATATATGTGAATCTACCTGTGTGGTATAGAGGCCAACTCTTCCTGTCAGTCCCATCCTGACACACACAGCTTCAGGGGCCATTAGAACAGGTACAAAGCCAGGTCAAATGTTTCAGGTATAAAAGAACATTACGTACATCCTGGTACTTTCCTCAGGTGATGGAGTTGTAGACTCATGGAAAACAGGAAGGGTAAACGCTGCACACTACTGCTCCTGTTCCCAGGTGATATTTATAAACAATGTCTCCGCCCTGAAGGTCTTCATCAGGCTGCTCCTGTTCCCAGGTGATATTTATAAACAATGTCTCCATCCTGTAGGTCTTCATCAGGCTGCTCCTGTTCCCAGGTGATATTTATAAACAATGTCTCCACCCTGTAGGTCTTCATCAGGCTGCTCCTGTTCCCAGGTGATATTTATAAACAATGTCTCCACCCTGAAGGTCTTCATCAGGCTGCTCCTGTTCCCAGGTGATATTTATAAACAATGTCTCCACCCTGAAGGTCTTCATCAGGCTGCTCCTGTTCCCAGGTGATATTTATAAACAATGTCTCCACCCTGTAGGTCTTCATCAGGCTGCTCCTGTTCCCAGGTGATATTTATAAACAATGTCTCCACCCTGTAGGTCTTCATCAGGCTGCTCCTGTTCCCAGGTGATATTTATAAACAATGTCTCCACCCTGTAGGTCTTCATCAGGCTGCTCCTGTTCCCAGGTGATATTTATAAACAATGTCTCCACCCTGTAGGTCTTCATCAGGCTGCTCCTGTTCCCAGGTGATATTTATAAACAATGTCTCCACCCTGAAGGTCTTCATCAGGCTGCTCCTGTTCCCAGGTGATATTTATAAACAATGTCTCCACCCTGTTGGTCTTCATCAGGCTGCTCCTGTTCCCAGGTGATATTTATAAACAATGTCTCCACCCTGTAGGTCTTCATCAGGCTGCTCCTGTTCCCAGGTGATATTTATAAACAATGTTTCCACCCTGAAGGTCTTCATCAGGCTGCTCCTGTTCCCAGGTGATATTTATAAACAATGTCTCCACCCTGTTGGTCTTCATCAGGCTGCTCCTGTTCCCAGGTGATATTTATAAACAATGTCTCCACCCTGAAGGTCTTCATCAGGCTGCTCCTGTTCCCAGGTGATATTTATAAACAATGTCTCCACCCTGAAGGTCTTCATCAGGCTGCTCCTGTTCCCAGGTGATATTTATAAACAATGTCTCCACCCTGAAGGTCTTCATCAGGCTGCTCCTGTTCCCAGGTGATATTTATAAACAATGTTTCCACCCTGAAGGTCTTCATCAGGCTGCTCCTGTTCCCAGGTGATATTTATAAACAATGTCTCCGCCCTGAAGGTCTTCATCAGGCTGCTCCTGTTCCCAGGTGATATTTATAAACAATGTCTCCATCCTGTAGGTCTTCATCAGGCTGCTCCTGTTCCCAGGTGATATTTATAAACAATGTCTCCACCCTGTAGGTCTTCATCAGGCTGCTCCTGTTCCCAGGTGATATTTATAAACAATGTTTCCACCCTGAAGGTCTTCATCAGGCTGCTCCTGTTCCCAGGTGATATTTATAAACAATGTCTCCACCCTGTTGGTCTTCATCAGGCTGCTCCTGTTCCCAGGTGATATTTATAAACAATGTCTCCACCCTGTAGGTCTTCATCAGGCTGCTCCTGTTCCCAGGTGATATTTATAAACAATGTCTCCACCCTGAAGGTCTTCATCAGGCTGCTCCTGTTCCCAGGTGATATTTATAAACAATGTTTCCACCCTGAAGGTCTTCATCAGGCTGCTCCTGTTCCCAGGTGATATTTATAAACAATGTCTCCACCCTGAAGGTCTTCATCAGGCTGCTCCTGTTCCCAGGTGATATTTATAAACAATGTCTCCACCCTGTAGGTCTTCATCAGGCTGCTCCTGTTCCCAGGTGATATTTATAAACAATGTCTCCACCCTGAATGTCTTCATCAGGCTGCTCCTGTTCCCAGGTGATATTTATAAACAATGTCTCCACCCTGAAGGTCTTCATCAGGCTGCTCCTGTTCCCAGGTGATATTTATAAACAATGTTTCCACCCTGAAGGTCTTCATCAGGCTGCTCCTGTTCCCAGGTGATATTTATAAACAATGTCTCCACCCTGAAGGTCTTCATCAGGCTGCTCCTGTTCCCAGGTGATATTTATAAACAATGTTTCCACCCTGAAGGTCTTCATCAGGCTGCTCCTGTTCCCAGGTGATATTTATAAACAATGTTTCCACCCTGAAGGTCTTCATCAGGCTTCCATATCCTAGGTGGGGGGTGGAAGGTCAAAATATATAGGGGGCAGAACTCAGTGACATCACTTCCTGAAATAGAAAAGGGGGTTGAAAGGTCCTATATAAAGGGGGCAGAACTCAGTGACATCACTTCCTGAAACAGAAAGGGGGGGTGAAAGGTCCTATATAAAGGGGGCAGAACTCAGTGACATCACTTCCTGAAACAGAAAGGGGGGGTGAAAGGTCCTATATAAAGGGGCAGAACTCAGTGACATCACTTCCCTGAAACAGAAAGGGGTGAAAGGTCCTATATAAAGGGGCAGAACTCAGTGACATCACTTCCTGAAACAGAAAGGGGGTGAAAGGTCCTATATAAAGGGGCAGAACTCAGTGACATCACTTCCTGAAACAGAAAGGGGGTGAAGGTCCTATATAAAGGGGCAGAACTCAGTGACATCACTTCCTGAAACAGAAAGGGGGTGAGAGGTCCTATATATAAGGGCAGAACTCAGTGACATCACTTCCTGAAACAGAAAGGGTGAAAGGTCCTATATAAAGGGGCAGAACTCAGTGACATCACTTCCTGAAACAGAAAGGGGGGGTCCTATATATGAGGGCAAAACTCAGTGACATCACTTCCTGAAACAGAAAGAGGGGTGAAGGGTCCTATATATAGGGGCAGAACTCAGTGACATCACTTCCTGAAACATAGAAAGAGAGTGAAAGGTCCTATATAGAAGGGGCCAGAACTCAGTGACATCACTTCCCTGAAACAAGAGGGGGGGTGAACGGTCCCTATATTAAGGGGGCAAAACTCAGTGACATCGCTTCCTAGAAACAGAAAGGGGGTGAAAGGTCCTATATAAAGGGGCAGAACTCAGTGACATCACTTCCTGAAACAGAAAGGGGGTGAAAAGGTCCTATATAAAGGGGCAGAACTCAGTGACATCACTTCCTGAAACAGAGAGGGTGAAAGGTCCTATATATAAGGGGCAGAACTCAGTGACCTCACTTCCTGAAACAGAAAAGGGGGTTGAAAGGTCCTATATATAAGGGCAGAACTCAGTGACACCACTTCCTGGAAACAGAAAGGGGGTGAAAGGTCTATATAAAGGGGCAGAACTCAGTGACATCACTTCCTGAAACAAAGAGGGGTGAAGGTCCTATGATAGGGGCAGAACTCAGTGACCTCACTTCCTGAAACAGAAAGGGGGGGAGGAGGGTCCTATATATAGGGGGCAGAACTCAGTGACATCACTTCCTGAAACAGGAGGTCAAAAATGGGTTCTTATATTATTACCAATCAGTGTATCATAATATATGATCATACACACGCAATGTGATCAATATTTACAGTAATATACAGTACATACACACGCAATGTGATCAATATTTACAGTAATATACAGTACATAGACACGGAATGTGATCAATCTTTACAGTAATATACAGTACATAGACACGGAATGTGATCAATCTTTACAGTAATACACAGTACATAGACACGGAATGTGATCAATATTTACAGTAATATACAGTACATACACACGGAATGTGATCAATATTTACAGTAATATACAGTACACAGACACTACGGAATGTGATCAATATTTACTAATGTACAGCCCAGTACATAGACACGGAATGTGATCAATCTTTTACAGTAATACACAGTACATAGACATGGAATGTGATCAGCGTATTTACAGTAGTATAGCAGTACATAGAGCACGGAATGTGATCAATAATTTACAGTAATATACAGTACATACACCGCGGAATGTGATCAATCTTTACAGTGGCTACATACGGTACATACACATGGAATGTGATCAATCTTTACAGTAATATACAGTACATACACCGCAGGAATGTGATCAATATTTACAGTAATATACAGTACATACACACGGAATGCTTGATCAATCTTTACAGTAATATACAGTACATACACACCTACTGTGATCAATATTTACAGTAATATACAGTACATACACACAGAATGTGATCAATCTTTACAGTAATATACAGTACACATACGCACGGAATGTGATCAATGCTACAGTAATGTACCTGTGCACATAGACACGGAATGTGATCAATCTTTACAGTAATACACAGTACATAGACACGGAATGTGATCAATATTTACAGTAATATACAGTACATAGACACGAGGAATGTGATCAATCTTTACAGTAATATACAGTACATACACACACTACTGTGATCAATGTTTACAGTAGTATACAGTACATACACACAGAATGTGATCAATGCTTTACAGTAATGTACAGTACATACACACGGAATGTGATCAATCTTTACAGTAATATACAGTACATACACAGAATGTGATCAATCTTTACAGTAATATACAGTACATACACACGGAATGTGATCAATCTTTACAGTAATATACAGTACATACACACAGAATGTGATCAATCTTTACAGTAATATACAGTACATAGACACGGAGTGTGATCAATCTTTACAGTAATATACAGTACATAGACACGGAATGTGATCAATCTTTACAGTAATACACGAGTACATAGACACGGAATGTGATCAATATTTACAGTAATATACGAGTACATACACCGCCTTACGGAATGTGATCAATATTTACAGTAATATACGAGTACATACACACGGAATGTGATCAATATTTACAGTGCATATACAGTACACTACACACGGAATGTGATCAATATTTACAGTAATATACAGTACATACACACCTACTGTGATCAATATTTACAGTAATATACAGTACATACACACGGAATGTGATCAATATTTACAGTAATATACAGTACATACCCACACGGAATGTGATCAGCATTTACAGTAATATACAGTACATACACATGGAATGTGATCCAATATTTACAGTAATATACAGCAGTACATACACACGGAATGTGATCGAATCTTTACAGTAATATACAGTACATAGAGCACGGAATGTGATCTATGTGACCTGCTTTCAACATGGATTGACTAGACAATAGCTTGATGGTAGCACATCTCACCTCTCTCAAACCACTCTGATGTTGTTTTCTCACACTGTCTG
>NW_026278741.1:0-5587 GCF_023373465.1 Oncorhynchus keta | reverse complement strand
CACCAATCTCTGGCAACAGAGACAGTACTGGTTATATGGGAGTCTTTGATAACAGCCAAATGAAGCGCGGCAGCCATTTTGTGCCAGACCTGTCCCCACCACACTATACCCCCTTCGAGGCCACCAATCTCTGGCCTTGACAGGACAGTGCACTGGTTATATGGATCTTTGATAACAGCCATCTGCTAAATGAAGTCGGCAGCCATTTGTGCCAGACCTGTCCCCACCACTATACCTCTGGTAATGTTGACATTCCCAGCTCTCCTCACGACAGCCTGATGTTGAGCCAGCCTGTGTCATCTCTACCACTCAGGTAAGACAGGTATCATATACACCGTAGTGTACAAACATTGGGTGAACGTTTTCCTAATATTGACTCCTGCAATAACCCCCTCCCTGCCCTCACTTGTCGGGATGGACTTACACTCAAAATGATTCCCACAGTTGTGCCACGTTGGCAGGATGTCCATTGTGTGGTGGAACATTCTTGATTCACACAGGAAATTGTTGAGCGTGAAAACTCCAGCGGTGTTGCTATTCTTGACACACTTAAACCGATGCGCCTGGCACCTACTATCATAACCCCGTTCAAAGGAACTTAAATCTATTGTCTTGCCCATTCACCCTCTGAATGGCACACATACACAATCCATGACTCAATTGTCTTTAACCTGTCTCCTCTCCTTCATCTACACTGATTGAAGTGGATTTAACAGATGTATTTCATAATAAGAACAGTAGTGGTCCTATAGCAGTACCTTGAGGAACTCCAAAACATGCCTTTAGATTGGTTTAAAGAATTGGACGAAGGTTTGGTGGCTTCTGGTGAAGTTCGTGGTATTAGTTATGGTATGATTAATCGATTGTATGGTTATTTTATGGTATTAGTTATGGTATGGTTAATTGATGGTATAGGTTATGGTATGGTTAATGTATGGTATGGTTAATTGATGGTATTAGTTATGGTATGGTTAATTGATGGTATTAGTTATGGTATGGTTAATTGATGGTATTAGTTATGGTATGGTTAATGTATGGTATATGTTATGGTATGGTTAATTGATGGTATTAGTTATGGTATGGTTAATGTATGGTTTTAGTTATGGTATGATTAATTGATGGTATATGTTATGGTATGATTAATTTATGGTATTAGTTATGGTATGGTTAATGTATGTTTATTAGTTATGGTATGGTTAATGTATGGTATATGTTATGGTATGGTTAATTGATGGTATTAGTTATGGTATGGTATATGTTATGGTATGGTTAATGTATGGTATTAGTTATGGTATGGTATATGTTATGGTATGGTTAATTGATGGTATTAGTTATGGTATGGTATATGTTATGGTATGGTTAATGTATGGTATTAGTTATGGTATGGTATATGTTATGGTATATGTTATGGTATGGTTAATTGATGGTATTAGTTATGGTATGGTATATGTTATGGTATGGTTAATGTATGGTATTAGTTATGGTATGGTATATGTTATGGTATGGTTAATTGATGGTATTAGTTATGGTATGGTATATGTTATGGTATGGTTAATGTATGGTATATGTTATGGTATGGTTAATGTATGGTATTAGTTATGGTATGGTTAATTGATGGTATTAGTTATGGTATGGTATATGTTATGGTATGGTTAATGTATGGTATTAGTTATGGTATGGTATATGTTATGGTATGGTTAATGTATGGTATTAGTTATGGTATGGTTAATGTATGGTATATGTTATGGTATGGTTAATGTATGGTATATGTTATGGTATGGTTAATTGATGGTATTAGTTATGGTATGGTTAATGTATGGTATTAGTTATGGTATGGTTAATTGATGGTATTAGTTATGGTATGGTATATGTTATGGTATGGTTAATGTATGGTATTAGTTATGGTATGGTTAATTGATGGTATTAGTTATGGTATGGTATATGTTATGGTATGGTTAATGTATGGTATTAGTTATGGTATGGTATATGTTATGGTATGGTTAATTGATGGTATTAGTTATGGTATGGTATATGTTATGGTATGGTTAATGTATGGTATTAGTTATGGTATGGTTAATGTATGGTATATGTTATGGTATGGTTAATTGATGGTATTAGTTATGGTATGGTTAATGTATGGTATTAGTTATGGTATGGTATTAGTTATGGTATGGTTAATGTATGGTATTAGTTATGGTATGGTATATGTTATGGTATATGTTATGGTATGGTTAATGTATGGTATTAGTTATGGTATGGTTAATGTATGGTATATGTTATGGTATGGTTAATGTATGGTATATGTTATGGTATGGTTAATGTATGGTATATGTTATGGTATGGTTAATTGATGGTATTAGTTATGGTATGGTTAATTGATGGTATTAGTTATGGTATGGTATATGTTATGGTATGGTTAATGTATGGTATTAGTTATGGTATGGTTAATGTATGGTATATGTTATGGTATGGTTAATGTATGGTATATGTTATGGTATGGTTAATTGATGGTATTAGTTATGGTATGGTTAATGTATGGTATTAGTTATGGTATGGTTAATTGATGGTATTAGTTATGGTATGGTATATGTTATGGTATGGTTAATGTATGGTATTAGTTATGGTATGGTTAATTGATGGTATTAGTTATGGTATATGTTATGGTATGGTTAATGTATGGTATTAGTTATGGTATGGTATATGTTATGGTATGGTTAATTGATGGTATTAGTTATGGTATGGTATATGTTATGGTATGGTTAATGTATGGTATTAGTTATGGTATGGTTAATGTATGGTATATGTTATGGTATGGTTAATTGATGGTATTAGTTATGGTATGGTATATGTTATGGTATGGTTAATGTATGGTATTAGTTATGGTATGGTATTAGTTATGGTATGGTTAATGTATGGTATTAGTTATGGTATGGTTAATGTATGGTATATGTTATGGTATGGTTAATGTATGGTATATGTTATGGTATGGTTAATGTATGGTATGTGTTATGATAGTGATGTAGTGTGTTAATCTCTTCTATGGCTGTGTTCCAGTGGTGGTCGGTTCTCCATACTGCTGCAGAACCTCGGTCCGGAGAATGCTATAACGCTCCTGGTGTTTGCTGTGACAGAACATAAGATCCTGGTTCACTCTCTACGGCCCGCTGTTCTGACCAGTGTCACTGAGGCTCTGGTGGCTGTGAGTACCTCAGATATCAACTGTTTAACACTATAGAACCTCAGATATCAGCTGTTTAACACTATAGTACCTCAGATATCAGCTGTTTAACACTATAGTACCTCAGATATCAGCTGTTTAACACTATAGTACCTCAGATATCAGCTGTTTAACACTATAGAACCTCAGATATCAACTGTTTAACACTATAGTACCTCAGATATCAGCTGTTTAACACTATAGTACCTCAGATATCAGCTGTTTAACACTATAGAACCTCAGATATCAACTGTTTAACACTATAGTACCTCAGATATCAGCTGTTTAACACTATAGTACCTCAGATATCAGCTGTTTAACACTATAGTACCTCAGATATCAGCTGTTTAACACTATATTACCTCAGATATCAGCTGTTTAACACTATAGTACCTCAGATATCAGCTGTTTAACACTATAGTACCTCAGATATCAGCTGTTTAACACTATAGTACCTCAGATATCAGCTGTTTAACACTATAATACCTCAGATATCAACTGTTTAACACTATAGTACCTCAGATATCAGCTGTTTAACACTATAGAACCTCAGATATCAGCTGTTTAACACTATAGTACCTCAGATATCAGCTGTTTAACACTATAGTACCTCAGATATCAGCTGTTTAACACTATAGTACCTCAGATATCAGCTGTTTAACACTATAGTACCTCAGATATCAGCTGTTTAACACTATGGTACCTCAGATATCAGCTGTTTAACACTATAGTACCTCAGATATCAGCTGTTTAACACTATAGTACCTCAGATATCAGCTGTTTAACGCCATAGAACCTCAGATATCAGTTGTTTGAATCTTTAGGACTTTTAGTAGTAGCTTGTGGTTTTAGAAAGTAGTTTAAATAATTCACTATGGCAGTTTGATAGTAGAAGTTAAATAATTAGCTATGGCAGTTTGATAGTAGGGTTTAAATAATTAGCTATGGCAGTTTGATAGTAGAAGTTAAATAATTAGCTATTGCAGTTTGATAGTAGGGTTTAAATAATTTGCTATGGCAGTTTGTTAGTATTTTTAGTAGTAGCTAACAATTGCAGTATTGGTAATGTCTCTCGGTTTTGACAGTAGTTTTAAAGGTTCAGTTTCCTCATTTGACCTCCCTCCCTCTCTGTCTCTCCCCCTCAGATGATCTTCCCATTCCACTGGCCGTGTCCGTACATCCCTCTGTGTCCGCTGGCTCTGGCAGGGGTCCTCTCCGCCCCCTGCCCCTTCATTGTGGGTGTCGACTCACGCTACTTTGACCTTTACGACCCCCCGCTGGACGTCAGCTGTGTCGACCTCGACACGAACACCATCTCCCAGTAAGCACAGCTTCTTCTGACACGAACCCCATCTCCCAGTAAGCACAGCTTCTTCTGACACAAACACCATCTCCCAATGCTTCCAACTTCTTCTGGCACAAACACCATCTCAATCGGCTTGGCTTCTTCTGACCAGCACCATCTCCCATTGACACAACTGTTGTTTAGACACCATCTCCCAAGTAAGCACAGCTTCTTCTGACACAAACACCATCTCGATAAGCACAGCTTCTTCTGACACGAACACCATCTCCCAGTAAGCACAGCTTCTTCTGACACAAACACCATCTCCCAGTAAGCACAGCTTCTTCTGACACGAACACCATCTCCCAGTAAGCACAGCTTCTTCTGACACGAACACCATCTCCCAGTAAGCACAGCTTCTTCTGACACGAACACCATCTCCCAGTAAGCACAGCTTCTTCTGACACGAACACCATCTCCCAGTAAGCACAGCTTCTTCTGACACGAACACCATCTCCCAGTAAGCACAGCTTGACACAACACCATCTCCCAGTAAGCACAGCTTCTTCTGGACACAATACCATCTCCCAGTAAGCACAGCTTCTTCTGACACGAACACCATCTCCCAGTAAGCACAGCTTCTTCTGACACAAACACCATCTCCCAGTAAGCACAGCTTCTTCTGACACGAACACCATCTCCCAGTAAGCACAGCTTCTTCTGACACAAACACCATCTCCCAGTAAGCACAGCTTCTTCTGGCACGAACACCATCTCCCAGTAAGCACAGCTTCTTCTGGCACGAACACCATCTCCCAGTAAGCACAGCTTCTTCTGACACAAACACCATCTCCCAGTAAGCACAGCTTCTTCTGACACAAACACCATCTCCCAGTAAGCACAGCTTCTTCTGACACAAACACCATCTCCCAGTAAGCACAGCTTCTTCTGGCACGAACACCATCTCCCAGTAAGCACAGCTTCTTCTGACACAAACACCATCTCCCAGTAAGCACAGCTTCTTCTGACACAAACACCATCTCCCAGTAAGCACAGCTTCTTCTGACACAAACACCATCTCCAGC
>NW_026278740.1:0-47213 GCF_023373465.1 Oncorhynchus keta | reverse complement strand
CCTGACCTCTGTGACGCTCTGTCTCTCTATCTCTCTCTGTCTCTGTCTCCCTTTCTCTGTCTCTGTCTCTTTCTCTGTCTTCCCTTTCTCTGTCTCTTTCTCTCTCTCTGCTCTCTCTCTCTCTCTCTCTCTCTCTCTCTCTCTGTCTCTCTCTCTCTCTCTCTCTCTCTCTCTCTCTCTGTCTCTCTCTCTCCCTTTCTCTCTCTCTCTCTCTCTCTCTCTCTCTCTGTCTCTCTATCTCTCTCTCTCACTGTCTCTCTGTCTCTCTCTCTGTCTCTGTCTCTCCCTTTCTCTCTCTCTCGCTGTCTCTCTCTGTCTCCCCATGTCTCCCTCTCTCTCTCTCTCTCTCTCTCTCTCTGTCTCCCCCTGTTTCTCTCTCTCTCTCTCTCTCTCTGCTGTATAAACCTTGATCAAGACACAGTGATGTTTGTCCTTGACTCAGATCTACTGAGGTAGTAATGACATGGTTTCTAAAAGAGGAAATCCCCTGAAGGCTCATATTACTTAAACAAATGTAATCAGGACCACGGCCCACTGAGATGAGCTACAGAGAGAGGGACAGGGATGAGGAACTGACTGGGGACTGAGTGTCTTTAATGACAGAGAGAGAGACAGGGATGAGGGACTGACTGGGGACTGAGTGTCTTTAATGACAGAGAGAGGGACAGGGATGAGGAACTGACTGGGGACTGAGTGTCTTTAATGACAGAGAGAGAGACAGGGATGAGGAACTGACTGGGGACTGAGTGTCTTTAATGACAGAGAGAGAGACAGGGATGAGGAACTGACTGGGGACTGAGTGTCTTTAATGACAGAGAGAGACAGGGATGAGGGACTGACTGACTGAGGACTGACTGATTGATTGATTGGGGACTGAGTCTCAATGACAGAGAGACGAACAGGGATGAGGGACTGACTGTGGACTCTTAGGGAATAGAGTACCATTTGGTACACAGCCCAGCTCTGAGCTACAGAGGACTGTGTTTATTTAATTAGCCTTTAACATCTCATCTGCCTGCTCCGTGGTGGAGAACACTTGTTTGTTGAGAGGGAGAGCAGGTTGCTGAGGCCTCCAGTATCCGTCAAACCTCTCTGCTCCACGTGTCATGTCTGTGGCCTTGCAGCAGCAGGCTAATGAGCACTTAGAAAGTGTTGGGGGTTTAATAAGGCCCCTCTGATTTCACTGTGAGAAGCAGCTCAGAGGAGGAGAGAGACAGCAGAGATACTGGCATGGTAATTAGTGCAAATGGACTGTTTCTCTCTATCTCTATCTCTCTGTCTCTCTCTGTCTCTCTCTCGCTCTCTCTTTTTCTCTCTCTCTCTTTCTCTCTGTCTCTCTCTCTCTGTCTCTCTCTGTCTGTCTGTCTGTCTCTATCTCTCTCTCTAAATTCAATTCAAGGGGCTTTATTGGCATGGGAAACATGTGTTAACATTGCCAAAACAAGTGAGGTAGATAATATATAAAGTGAAATAAACAATAAAAATTAACAGTAAACATTACACATACAGAAGTTTCAAAACAATATAGACATTACAAATGTCATATTATATATACAGTGTTTTAACAATGTACAAATGGTTAAAGGACACAAGATAAAATAAATAAGCATAAATATGGGTTGTATTTACAATGGTGTTTGTTCTTCACTGGTTGCCCTTTTCTTGTGGCAACAGGTCACAAATCTTGCTGCTGTGATGGCACACTGTGGAATTTCACCCAGTAGATATGGGAGTTTATCAAAATCAGGTTTGTTTTCGAATTCTTTGTGGATCTGTGTGATCTGGGGGAAATATGTGTCTCTAATATGGTCATACATTGGGCAGGAGGTTAGGAAGTGCAGCTCAGTTTCCACCTCATTTTGTGGGCAGTGAGCACATAGCCTGTCTTCTCTTGAGAGCCATGTCTGCCTACGGCGGCCTTTCTCAATAGCAAGGCTATGCTCACTATGCTCTCTCTCTCTCTCTCGCTCTCTTTACCTTGAAGGAGAAAAGCAGAAACCTTCTGTTTGTTCTGAGATGAAACACAGGAGGACCTCTGACTTTGTTCGCTTTCTAACCCAGACAGTCTACCAGCAGAAGGAAATACTCCAAGGTGCTGCAGACAAAGGAATCAGAGTGACAGGAAATGGACCCGTTATCCTCTATAGATGCTGTGTCAGTTATTGTCTGGTTCTTCTCTAAGTAATGGAACCGTTATCCTCTATAGATGCTGTGTCAGTTATTGTCTGGTTCTTCTAAGTAATGGAACGGTTATCCTCTATAGATGCTGTGTCAGTTATTGTCTGGTTCTTCTCTGTCTAAGTAATGGACCCGTTATCCTCTATAGATGCTGTGTCAGTTATTGTCTGGTTCTTATCTGTCTAAGTAATGGACCCGTTATCCTCTATAGATGCTGTGTCAGTTATTGTCTGGTTCTTCTCTAAGTAATGGAACCGTTATCCTCTATAGATGCTGTGTCAGTTATTGTCTGGTTCTTCTCTGTCTAAGTAATGGACCCGTTATCCTCTATAGATGCTGGGTCAGTTATTGTCTGTCTAAGTAATGGAACCGTTATCCTCTATAGATGCTGTGTCAGTTATTGTCTGGTTCTTCTCTAAGTAATGGAACCGTTATCCTCTATAGATGCTGTGTCAGTTATTGTCTGGTTCTTCTGTCTAAGTAATGGAACCGTTATCCTCTATAGATGCTGTGTCAGTTATTGTCTGGTTCTTCTCTAAGTAATGGACCCGTTATCCTCTATAGATGCTGTGTCAGTTATTGTCTGGTTCTTCTCTAAGTAATGGAACCGTTATCCTCTATAGATGCTGTGTCAGTTATTGTCTGGTTCTTCTCTGTCTAAGTAATGGAACCGTTATCCTCTATAGATGCTGTGTCAGTTATTGTCTGTTCTTCTCTGTAATGGACCCGTTATCCTTATAGATGTTGTGTCAGTTATTGTCTGGATCTTCTCTGTCTGTAATGGAACTTATCCTCTATAGATGCTGTGTCAGTTATTGTCTGTGTTCTTCTCTAGATGGAACCGTTATCCTCTATAGATGTTGTGTCAGTTATTGTCTGGATCTTCTCTGTCTAAGTAATGGAACATCCTCTATAGATGCTGTGTCAGTTATTGTCTGGTTCTTCTCAAGTAATGGAACCGTTATCACATAGGCTGTGTCAGTTATTGTCTGGTTCTTCTCTAAGTAATGGAACCGTTATCCTCTATAGATGCTGTGTCAGTTATTGTCTGGTTCTTCTCTCAAGTAATGGAACCGTTATCCTCTATAGATGCTGTGTCAGTTATTGTCTGGTTCTTCTCTGTCTAAGTAATGGAACCGTTATCCTCTATAGATGTTGTGTCAGTTATTGTCTGGATCTTCTCTGTCTAAGTAATGGAACCGTTATCCTCTATAGATGCTGTGTCAGTTATTGTCTGGTTCTTCTCTAAGTAATGGAACCGTTATCAGATGTTGTGTCAGTTATTGTCTGGTCTAAGTAATGGAACCGTTATCCTCTATAGATGCTGTCAGGCAGTTCTTCTCTAAGAATGGAACCGTTATCCTCTATAGATGTGGTCAGGCAGTCTGGATCTTCTCTGTCTAAGTAATGGAACCGTTATCCTCTATAGATGCTGTGTCAGTTATTGTCTGGTTCTTCTCTAAGTACTGGAACCGTTATCCTCTATAGATGCTGGGTCAGGTCTGGTTCTTCTCTAAGTAATGGAACGGTTATCCTCTAGATGCTGTGTCAGTTATTGTCTGGTTCTTCTCTAGAATGGAACCGTTATCCTCTATAGATGCTGTGTCAGTTATTGTCTGGTTCTTCTCTAAGTAATGGAACCGTTATCCTCTAGATGCTGTGTCAGTTATTGTCTGGTTCTTCTCTAAGTAATGGAACATCCTCTATAGATGCTGTGTCAGTTATTGTCTGTCTAGAATGGAACCGCCTCTATAGATGCTGTCAGTTATTGTCTGGTTCTTCTCTAAGTAATGGACCCGTTATCCTCTATAGATGCTGTGTCAGTTATTGTCTGTTCTTCTCTAGGTAATGGACCCGTTATCCTCTATAGATGCTGGCAGAATTGTCAGGTTCTTCTCTAGAATGGAACCGTTATCCTCTATAGATGCTGTGTCAGTTATTGTCTGGTTCTTCTCTAAGTAATGGACCCGTTATCCTCTATAGATGCTGTGTCAGTTATTGTCTGGTTCTTCTCTAAGTAATGGAGGCATCCTCTATAGATGCTGTGCAGTTATTGTTTGGTTCTTCTCTGTCTAAGTAATGGAACCGTTATCCTCTATAGATGCTGTGTCAGTTATTGTCTGGTTCTTCTCTAGGTAATGGAACCGTTATCCATAGATGCTGTGTCAGTTATTGTCTGATTCTTCTCTGTCTAAGTAATGGAACCGTTATCCTCTATAGATGCTGTGTCAGTTATTGTCTGGTTCTTCTCTAAGTAATGGACCCGTTATCCTCTATAGATGCTGTGTCAGAATGGTCTGGTTCTTCTCTAAGCTGGACCCGGTCCTCTATAGATGCTGGTCAGTTATTGTCTGGTTCTTCAGGTAATGGACCCGTTATCCTCTATAGATGCTGTGTCAGTTATTGTCTGGTTCAGGCAGGTCTAAGGTAATGGAACCGTTATCCTCTATAGATGCTGGTCAGAATTGTCTGGCTTCTCTAAGTAATGGACCCGTTATCCTCTATAGATGCTGTGTCAATTGTCTGGCAGGTAAGTAATGGACCCGTCCTCTATAGATGCTGAATTGTCTGGTTCTTCTCTAAGTAATGGACCCGTTATCCTCTATAGATGCTGTGTCAGTTATTGTCAGGTTCTTCTCTGTCTAAGTAATGGACCCGTTATCCTCTATAGATGCTGTGTCAGTTATTGTCTGGTCAGGACCCGGTCCCTCTATAGATGCTGTGGCAGTTATTGTCTGGTTCTTCTCTAAGTAATGGAACCGTTATCCTCTATAGATGGTCAGGCATTGTCTGTCTAGAATGGTCCCGTTATCCTCTATAGATGCTGTGTCAGTTAGTGTCTGGTTCTTCTCTAAGTAATGGAACCGTTATCCTCTATAGATGCTGTGTCAGAATTGTCAGGTTCTTCTCTAAGTAATGGACCCGTTATCCTCTATAGATGCTGGGTCAGTTATTGTCTGGTTCTTCTCTAATGGTAATGGAACCGGTCAGGCAGGCAGAATGGTCAGGCAGGCAGAATGGTCAGGCAGGCAGAATGGTCAGGCAGGCTGAATGGTCAGGCAGGCTGAATGGTCAGGCAGGCTGAATGGTCAGGCAGGTAGAATGGTCAGGCAGGCTGAATGGTCAGGCAGGCAGAATGGTCAGGCAGGCTGAATGGTCAGGCAGGCTGAATGGTCAGGCAGGCTGAATGGTCAGGCAGGCTGAATGGTCAGGCAGGCTGAATGGTCAGGCAGGCAGAATGGTCAGGCAGGCTGAATGGTCAGGCAGGCTGAATGGTCAGGCAGGCTGAATGGTCAGGCAGGCTGAATGGTCAGGCAGGTAGAATGGTCAGGCAGGCAGAATGGTCAGGCAGAATGGTCAGGCAGGCAGAATGGTCAGGCAGAATGGTCAGGCAGGCAGAATGGTCAGGCAGGCAGAATGGTCAGGCAGGCAGAATGGTCAGGCAGGCTGAATGGTCAGGCAGGCTGAATGGTCAGGCAGGCTGAATGGTCAGGCAGGCAGAATGGTCAGGCAGGCAGAATGGTCAGGCAGGTAGAATGGTCAGGCAGGCAGAATGGTCAGGCAGGCAGAATGGTCAGGCAGGCAGAATGGTCAGGCAGGTAGAATGGTCAGGCAGGTGGGTACAGAGTCCAGAAACAGGCAAGGTTGGTACAGGGAGACAGGAAACACAGGGATAAATACACAGATAGACAGGAAACACAGGGATAAATACACAGAGAGACAGGAAACACAGGGATACATACACTGGTACAGAGAGACAGGAAACACAGGGATAAATGCACTGGCACAGAGAGACAGGAAACACAGGGATAAATGCACTGGCACAGAGAGACAGGAAACACAGGGATAAATACTCTGGTACAGAGAGACAGGAAACACAGGGATAAATACACTGGTACAGAGAGACAGGAAACAGGGATACATACACTGGTACAGAGAGACAGGAAACAGGGATACATACACTGGTACAGAGATCCTGGCTGAATGGCGGAAACACAGGGATAAATACATTGGGGAAAATCCATGCCTTAAGGATCCTGGCTAAATGGTTACCTGTCTCACCACAGGAGTGGTAACATTGATCAGTCATGCCTTAAAGGTTAAAGGTTACCTGTCTCACCACAGGAGTGGAAACATTGATCAGCCATGCCTTAAAGGTTAAAGGTTACCTGTCTCACCACAGGAGTGGTAACATTGATCGGCCATGCCACTGGAGTAGACCACTTCAGCCCGTAGTGTTGTCATGTTTTTATTGTCATAGCAGCAACGTGGCATCCGACCGTTAAAGTAGCGTGTGGAGAAGAGTTGTGTGGGGGGGATTCCTGTGTGGTTTATTATCGGTCCTGTTGTTTATTATTCCTGTTGTCTCCACTTCCTGTCCCATGTCACAGATCTGTTGTTGTTTGTTTCCAGACTGTTGATGTGTGTTTGACAGTTCAGGGATTGTTTGTGTTTCTGTCTGTTGGTTCACTGAAGGGGATCTTATTAGTAAGGCTTAACTGACATGTTTAATGTAATTTATTTATTTATTTTACCTTTTTATTTAACTAGGCATGTCAGTTAAAGAACAAATTCTTATTTACAATGACGGCCTACCAGAAGGCAAAAGGCCTCCTGCGGGGACGGGGGGCTGGGATTAAAAATAATAATAATGTAATTAAAATGTAGGACAAAACACACATCACGACAAGAGACACATCACGACAAGACACATCACGACACCAGACAAACCACATCACGACAAGAGAGACAAACCACACATCACGACGAGAGAGACAAACCACACATCACGACAAGAGACAAACCACATCACGACAAGAGACAAACCACATCACGACAAGAGAGACACATCACGACAAGAGACACCACACATCACGACAAGAGAGACAAACCACACATCACGACAAGAGAGACACCACACATCACGACAAGAGAGACAAACCACACATCACGACAGAGAGACAAACCACACATCACGACGAGACACCACATCACGACAAGAGAGACAAACCACACATCACGACAAACAAACCACACATCACGACAAGAGAGACAAACCACACATCACGACAAGAGAGACAAACCAAACCACACATCACGACAAGAGAGACAAACAAGAGACACACATCACGACAAGAGAGACAAACCACACATCACACATCACGACAAGAGACAAACCACACATCACGACAAGAGACAAACCACACATCACGACAAGAGAGACAAACCACACATCACGACAAGAGAGACAAACCACACATCACGACAAGAGACAAACCACACATCACGACAAGAGACAAACCACACATCACGACAAGAGAGACAAACCACACATCACGACAGAGAGACAAACCACACATCACGACAAGAGACAAACCACACATCACGACAAGAGACAAACCACACATCACGACAAGAGACAAACCACACATCACGACAAGAGACAAACCACACATCACGACGAGAGACAAAACCACACATCACGACAAGAGAGACAAACCACACATCACGACAAGAGAGACAAAACACACATCACGACAAGAGACAAACCACACATCACGACAAGAGAGACAAAACACACATCACGACAGAGAGACAAACCACACATCACGACAAGAGACAAACCACACATCACGACAAGAGACAAACCACACATCACGACAAGAGACAAACCACACATCACGACAAGAGACAAACCACACATCACGACAAGAGACAAACCACACATCACGACAAGAGAGACAAAACACACATCACGACAAGAGACAAACCACACATCACGACAAGAGACAAACCACACATCACGACAAGAGACAAACCACACATCACGACAAGAGACAAACCACACATCACGACAAGAGACAAACCACACATCACGACAAGAGAGACAAACCACACATCACGACAAGAGACAAACCACACATCACGACGAGAGAGACAAAACACACATCACGACAAGAGACAAAACACACATCACGACAAGAGAGACAAAACACACATCACGACAAGAGACCACATCACGACAAGAGACAAACCACACATCACGACAAGAGAGACAAACCACACATCACGACAAGAGAGACAAACCACACATCACGACAAGAGACAAACCACACATCACGACAAGAGACAAACCACACATCACGACAAGAGAGACAAACCACACATCACGACAAGAGACAAACCACACATCACGACAAGAGACAAACCACACATCACGACAAGAGAGACAAACACACATCACGACAAGAGAGACAAACAACATCACGACACAAACCACACATCACGACAAGAGACAAACCACACATCACGACAAGAGACAAACCACACATCACGACGAGAGACAAACCACACATCACGACAAGAGACAAACCACACATCACGACAAGAGACAAACCACACATCACGACAAGAGAGACAAACCACACATCACGACAAGAGACAAACCACACATCACGACAAGAGAGACAAACCACACATCACGACAAGAGACAAACCACACATCACGACAAGAGAGACAAACCACACATCACGACAAGAGAGACAAACCACACATCACGACAAGAGACAAACCACACATCACGACAAGAGAGACAAACCACACATCACGACAAGAGAGACAAACCACACATCACGACAAGAGAGACAAACCACACATCACGACAAGAGACAAACCATCACGACAAGAGAGACAAACCACACATCACGACAAGAGAGACAAACCACACATCACGACAAGAGACAAACCACACATCACGACAAGAGACAAACCACACATCACGACAAACCACACATCACGACAAGAGAGACAAACCACACATCACGACAAGAGAGACAAACCACACATCACGACAAGAGAGACAAACCACACATCATCACGACAAGAGAGACAAACCACACATCACGACAGAGACAAACCACACATCACGACAAGAGACAAACCACACATCACGACAAGAGAGACAAACCACACATCACGACAGAGAGACAAACCACACATCACGACAAGAGACAAACCACACATCACGACAAGAGAGACAAACCACACATCACGACAAACAAACCACACATCACGACAAGAGACAAACCACACATCACGACAAGAGAGACAAACCACACATCACGACAAGAGAGACAAACCACACATCACGACAAGAGACAAACCACACATCACGACGAGAGACAAACCACACATCACGACAAGAGAGACAAACCACACATCACGACAAGAGAGACAAACCACACATCACGACAAGAGAGACAAACCACACATCACGACAAGAGACAAAACCACACATCACGACAAGAGACAAACCACACATCACGACAGAGAGACAAACCACATCACGAAGAGACAAACCACACATCACGACAGAGAGACAAACCACACATCACGACAAGAGACAAACCACACATCACGACGAGAGACAAAACCACACATCACGACAAGAGACAAACCACACATCACGACGAGAGACAAACCACACATCACGACGAGAGACAAACCACACATCACGACGAGAGACAAACCACACATCACGACAAGAGACAAACCACACATCACGACAAGAGACAAACCACACATCACGACAAGAGACAAACCACACATCACGACGAGAGACAAACCAAACATCACGACAAGAGAGACAAACCACACATCACGACAAGAGACAAACCACACATCACGACGAGAGACAAACCACACATCACGACAAGAGAGACAAACCACACATCACGACAAGAGACAAACCACACATCACAAGAGACAAACCACACATCACGACAGAGACAAACCACACATCACGACAAGAGACAAACCACACATCACGACAAGAGACAAACCACACATCACGACAAGAGACAAACCACACATCACGACAAGAGACAAACCACACATCACGACAAGACAAACCACACATCACGGAGACAAACCACACATCACGACAAGAGACAAACCACACATCACGACTAGAGACAAACCACACATCATGACGAGAGACAAACCACACATCACGACAGAGAGACAAACCACACATCACGACAAGGAGACAAACCACACATCACGACTAGAGAGACAAACCACACATCACGACTAGAGACAAACCACACATCACGACAAGAGACAAACCACACATCACGACAAGAGACAAACCACACATCACGACTAGAGACAAACCACACATCACGACTAGAGACAAACCACACATCACGACTAGAGACAACATGGCAGCAACACAGCATGAAAACATGGCAGCAACACAACATGAAAACATGGCAGCAACACAGCATGAAAACATGGCAGCAACACAGCATGAAAACATGGCAGCAACACGACATGAAAACATGGCAGCAACACAGCATGAAAACATGGCAGCAACACGACATGAAAACATGGCAGCAACACAACATGAAAACATGGCAGCAACACAACATGAAAACATGGCAGCAACACATGAAAACATGGCAGCAACACGACATGAAAACATGGCAGCAACACAACATGAAAACATGGTAGCAACACGACATGAAAACATGGTAGCAACACGACATGAAAACATGGCAAACACAACCTGAAAACATGGCAGCAACACAACATGAAAACATGGCAGCAACACAACATGAAAACATGGCAGCAACACGACATGAAAACATGGCAGCAACACAACCTGAAAACATGGCAGCAACACAACATGAAAACATGGCAGCAACACAACATGAAAACATGGCAGCAACACGACATGAAAACATGGCAGCAACACGACATGAAAACATGGTAGCAACACGACATGAAAACATGGCAGCAACACAACATGAAAACATGGCAGCAACACAACATGAAAACATGGCAGCAACACAACATGAAAACATGGCAGCAACACAGCATGAAAACATGGCAGCAACACAACATGAAAACATGGCAGCAACACATGAAAACATGGCAGCAACACAACATGAAAACATGGCAGCAACACAGCATGAAAACATGGTAGCAACACAACATGAAAACATGGCAGCAACACAGCATGAAAACATGGCAGCAACACGACATGAAAACATGGCAGCAACACGACATGAAAACATGGCAGCAACACGACATGAAAACATGGCAGCAACACAACATGAAAACATGGCAGCAACACAACATGAAAACATGGCAGCAACACAACATGAAAACATGGCAGCAACACAACATGAAAACATGGCAGCAACACAACATGAAAACATGGCAGCAACACGACATGAAATCATGGCAGCAACACGACATGAAATCATGACAGCAACACAACCTGAAAACATGGCAGCAACACAACATGAAAACATGGCAGCAACACAACATGAAAACATGGCAGCAACACGACATGAAAACATGGCAGCAACACAACATGAAAACATGGCAGCAACACAACCTGAAAACATGGCAGCAACACAACATGAAAACATGGCAGCAACACAACATGAAAACATGGCAGCAACACAACATGAAAACATGGCAGCAACACAACATGAAAACATGGCAGCAACACAACATGAAAACATGGCAGCAACACAGCATGAAAACATGGCAGCAACACAGCATGAAAACATGGCAGCAACACAGCATGAAAACATGGCAGCAACACAGCATGAAAACATGGCAGCAACACGACATGAAAACATGGCAGCAACACAGCATGAAAACATGGTAGCAACACAACATGAAAACATGGCAGCAACACAGCATGAAAACATGGCAGCAACACAACATGAAAACATGGCAGCAACACAGCATGAAAACATGGCAGCAACACAGCATGAAAACATGGCAGCAACACAGCATGAAAACATGGTAGCAACACAGCATGAAAACATGGCAGCAACACAACATGAAAACATGGCAGCAACACATGAAAACATGGCAGCAACACAACATGAAAACATGGCAGCAACACAACATGAAAACATGGCAGCAACACAACATGAAAACATGGCAGCAACACAACATGAAAACATGGCAGCAACACGACATGAAAACATGGTAGCAACACAACATGAAAACATGGTAGCAACACAACATGAAAACATGGTAGCAACACAGCATGAAAACATGGCAGCAACACAGCATGAAAACATGGCAGCAACACAACATGAAAACATGGCATCAACACAACCTGAAAACATGGCAGCAACACGACATGAAAACATGGCAGCAACACGACATGAAAACATGGCAGCAACACGACATGAAAACATGGCAGCAACACGACATGAAAACATGGCAGCAACACAACATGAAAACATGGTAGCAACACGACATGAAAACATGGCAGCAACACGACATGAAAACATGGCAGCAACACGACATGAAAACATGGCAGCAACACAACCTGAAAACATGGCAGCAACACAACCTGAAAACATGGCAGCAACACAACATGAAAACATGGTAGCAACACAACATGAAAACATGGCAGCAACACAGCATGAAAACATGGCAGCAACACAGCATGAAAACATGGCAGCAACACGACATGAAAACATGGCAGCAACACGACATGAAAACATGGCAGCAACACAACATGAAAACATGGCAGCAACACAACATGAAAACATGGCAGCAACACAACATGAAAACATGGCAGCAACACGACATGAAAACATGGCAGCAACACAACATGAAAACATGGCAGCAACACAACATGAAAACATGGCAGCAACACAACATGAAAACATGGCAGCAACACGACATGAAAACATGGCAGCAACACGACATGAAAACATGGCAGCAACACATGAAAACATGGCAGCAACACGACATGAAAACATGGCAGCAACACGACATGAAAACATGGCATCAACACGACATGAAAACATGGCAGCAACACAACATGAAAACATGGCAGCAACACGACATGAAAACATGGCAGCAACACGACATGAAAACATGGCAGCAACACGACATGAAAACATGGCAGCAACACATGAAAACATGGTAGCAACACGACATGAAAACATGGCAGCAACAACATGAAAACATGGCAGCAACATGACATGAAAACATGGCAGCAACACATGAAAACATGGTAGCAACACGACATGAAAACATGGCAGCAACACAGCATGAAAACATGGCAGCAACACAACATGAAAACATGGCAGCAACACGACATGAAAACATGGCAGCAACACAACATGAAAACATGGCAGCAACACAGCATGAAAACATGGCAGCAACACAGCATGAAAACATGGCAGCAACACAACATGAAAACATGGCAGCAACACAACATGAAAACATGGCAGCAACACAACATGAAAACATGGTAGCAACACAACATGAAAACATGGCAGCAACACGACATGAAAACATGGCAGCAACACAACATGAAAACATGGCAGCAACACGACATGAAAACATGGCAGCAACACGACATGAAAACATGGCAGCAACACGACATGAAAACATGGCAGCAACACGACATGAAAACATGGCAGCAACACGACATGAAAACATGGCAGCAACACGTCATGAAAACATGGCAGCAACACAACATGAAAACATGGCAGCAACACAGCATGAAAACATGGCAGCAACACATGAAAACATGGCAGCAACACGACATGAAAACATGGCAGCAACACGACATGAAAACATGGCAGCAACACGACATGGCAGCAACACGACATGAAAACATGGCAGCAACACGACATGAAAACATGGTAGCAACACGACATGGCAGCAACACAGCATGAAAACATGGCAGCAACACGACATGAAAACATGGTAGCAACACGACATGGCAGCAACACGACATGAAAACATGGTAGCAACACGACATGGCAGCAACACGACATGAAAACATGGCAGCAACACGACATGAAAACATGGCAGCAACACGACATGAAAACATGGCAGCAACACGACATGAAAACATGGCAGCAACACGACATGAAAACATGGTAGCAACACGACATGGCAGCAACACGACATGAAAACATGGCAGCAACACGACATGGCAGCAACACGACATGAAAACATGGCAGCAACACGACATGGCAGCAACACGACATGAAAACATGGCAGCAACACAACATGAAAACATGGCAGCAACACAACATGAAAACATGGCAGCAACACATGAAAACATGGCAGCAACACAGCATGAAAACATGGCAGCAACACAGCATGAAAACATGGTAGCAACACAACATGAAAACATGGCAGCAACACAGCATGAAAACATGGCAGCAACACGACATGAAAACATGGCAGCAACACAACATGAAAACATGGCAGCAACACGACATGAAAACATGGCAGCAACACAACATGAAAACATGGCAGCAACACAACCTGAAAACATGGCAGCAACACAACATGAAAACATGGCAGCAACACGACATGAAAACATGGCAGCAACACAACATGAAAACATGGCAGCAACACGACATGAAAACATGGCAGCAACACGACATGAAAACATGGCAGCAACACAACATGAAAACATGGCAGCAACACAACATGAAAACATGGCAGCAACACAACATGAAAACATGGCAGCAACACGACATGAAAACATGGCAGCAACACAACATGAAAACATGGCAGCAACACAACATGAAAACATGGCAGCAACACAACATGAAAACATGGCAGCAACACAACATGAAAACATGGCAGCAACACAACATGAAAACATGGCAGCAACACAACATGAAAACATGGCAGCAACACAACATGAAAACATGGCAGCAACACAGCATGAAAACATGGCAGCAACACAGCATGAAAACATGGCAGCAACACAGCATGAAAACATGGCAGCAACACAGCATGAAAACATGGCAGCAACACGACATGAAAACATGGCAGCAACACAGCATGAAAACATGGTAGCAACACAACATGAAAACATGGCAGCAACACAGCATGAAAACATGGCAGCAACACGACATGAAAACATGGCAGCAACACGACATGAAAACATGGCAGCAACACGACATGGCAGCAACACGACATGAAAACATGGCAGCAACACGACATGAAAACATGGTAGCAACACGACATGGCAGCAACACAGCATGAAAACATGGCAGCAACACGACATGAAAACATGGTAGCAACACGACATGGCAGCAACACGACATGAAAACATGGTAGCAACACGACATGGCAGCAACACGACATGAAAACATGGCAGCAACACGACATGAAAACATGGCAGCAACACGACATGAAAACATGGCAGCAACACGACATGAAAACATGGCAGCAACACGACATGAAAACATGGTAGCAACACGACATGGCAGCAACACGACATGAAAACATGGCAGCAACACGACATGGCAGCAACACGACATGAAAACATGGCAGCAACACGACATGGCAGCAACACGACATGAAAACATGGCAGCAACACAACATGAAAACATGGCAGCAACACAACATGAAAACATGGCAGCAACACATGAAAACATGGCAGCAACACAGCATGAAAACATGGCAGCAACACAGCATGAAAACATGGTAGCAACACAACATGAAAACATGGCAGCAACACAGCATGAAAACATGGCAGCAACACGACATGAAAACATGGCAGCAACACAACATGAAAACATGGCAGCAACACGACATGAAAACATGGCAGCAACACAACATGAAAACATGGCAGCAACACAACCTGAAAACATGGCAGCAACACAACATGAAAACATGGCAGCAACACGACATGAAAACATGGCAGCAACACAACATGAAAACATGGCAGCAACACGACATGAAATCATGGCAGCAACACGACATGAAATCATGACAGCAACACAACCTGAAAACATGGCAGCAACACAACCTGAAAACATGGCAGCAACACAACATGAAAACATGGCAGCAACACGACATGAAAACATGGCAGCAACACAACATGAAAACATGGCAGCAACACAACATGAAAACATGGCAGCAACACAACATGAAAACATGGCAGCAACACAACATGAAAACATGGCAGCAACACAACATGAAAACATGGCAGCAACACAACATGAAAACATGGCAGCAACACAACATGAAAACATGGCAGCAACACAGCATGAAAACATGGCAGCAACACAGCATGAAAACATGGCAGCAACACAGCATGAAAACATGGCAGCAACACAGCATGAAAACATGGCAGCAACACGACATGAAAACATGGCAGCAACACAGCATGAAAACATGGTAGCAACACAACATGAAAACATGGCAGCAACACAGCATGAAAACATGGCAGCAACACAACATGAAAACATGGCAGCAACACAGCATGAAAACATGGCAGCAACACAGCATGAAAACATGGCAGCAACACAACATGAAAACATGGCAGCAACACAGCATGAAAACATGGCAGCAACACAGCATGAAAACATGGCAGCAACACGACATGAAAACATGGCAGCAACACGACATGAAAACATGGCAGCAACACAACATGAAAACATGGCAGCAACACAACATGAAAACATGGCAGCAACACGACATGAAAACATGGCAGCAACACGACATGAAAACATGGCAGCAACACAACATGAAAACATGGCAGCAACACAACATGAAAACATGGTAGCAACACAGCATGAAAACATGGCAGCAACACAGCATGAAAACATGGCAGCAACACAACATGAAAACATGGCATCAACACAACCTGAAAACATGGCAGCAACACGACATGAAAACATGGCAGCAACACGACATGAAAACATGGCAGCAACACGACATGAAAACATGGCAGCAACACGACATGAAAACATGGCAGCAACACAACATGAAAACATGGTAGCAACACGACATGAAAACATGGCAGCAACACGACATGAAAACATGGCAGCAACACAACATGAAAACATGGCAGCAACACAACATGAAAACATGGCAGCAACACAACCTGAAAACATGGCAGCAACACAACATGAAAACATGGTAGCAACACAACATGAAAACATGGCAGCAACACAGCATGAAAACATGGCAGCAACACAGCATGAAAACATGGCAGCAACACGACATGAAAACATGGCAGCAACACAACATGAAAACATGGCAGCAACACAACCTGAAAACATGGCAGCAACACAACATGAAAACATGGCAGCAACACAACATGAAAACATGGCAGCAACACGACATGAAAACATGGCAGCAACACAACATGAAAACATGGCAGCAACACAACATGAAAACATGGCAGCAACACAACATGAAAACATGGCAGCAACACGACATGAAAACATGGCAGCAACACGACATGAAAACATGGCAGCAACACATGAAAACATGGCAGCAACACGACATGAAAACATGGCAGCAACACAACATGAAAACATGGCAGCAACACGACATGAAAACATGGCAGCAACACAACATGAAAACATGGCAGCAACACAACATGAAAACATGGCAGCAACACAACATGAAAACATGGTAGCAACACGACATGAAAACATGGCAGCAACACAACATGAAAACATGGCAGCAACACGACATGAAAACATGGCAGCAACACATGAAAACATGGCAGCAACACGACATGAAAACATGGCAGCAACACAACATGAAAACATGGCAGCAACACATGAAAACATGGCAGCAACACGACATGAAAACATGGCAGCAACACAACATGAAAACATGGCAGCAACACAACATGAAAACATGGCAGCAACACGACATGAAAACATGGCAGCAACACATGAAAACATGGCAGCAACACGACATGAAAACATGGCAGCAACACAGCATGAAAACATGGCAGCAACACGACATGAAAACATGGCAGCAACACGACATGAAAACATGGCAGCAACACAACATGAAAACATGGCAGCAACACAGCATGAAAACATGGCAGCAACACAGCATGAAAACATGGCAGCAACACAACATGAAAACATGGCAGCAACACAACATGAAAACATGGCAGCAACACAACATGAAAACATGGTAGCAACACAGCATGAAAACATGGCATCAACACGACATGAAAACATGGCAGCAACACAACATGAAAACATGGCATCAACACGACATGAAAACATGGCAGCAACACGACATGAAAACATGGCAGCAACACGACATGAAAACATGGCAGCAACACGACATGAAAACATGGCAGCAACACGACATGAAAACATGGCAGCAACACGTCATGAAAACATGGCAGCAACACAACATGAAAACATGGCAGCAACACAGCATGAAAACATGGCAGCAACACATGAAAACATGGCAGCAACACGACATGAAAACATGGCAGCAACACGACATGAAAACATGGCAGCAACACGACATGGCAGCAACACGACATGAAAACATGGCAGCAACACGACATGAAAACATGGTAGCAACACGACATGGCAGCAACACAGCATGAAAACATGGCAGCAACACGACATGAAAACATGGTAGCAACACGACATGGCAGCAACACGACATGAAAACATGGTAGCAACACGACATGGCAGCAACACGACATGAAAACATGGCAGCAACACGACATGAAAACATGGCAGCAACACGACATGAAAACATGGCAGCAACACGACATGAAAACATGGCAGCAACACGACATGAAAACATGGTAGCAACACGACATGGCAGCAACACGACATGAAAACATGGCAGCAACACGACATGGCAGCAACACGACATGAAAACATGGCAGCAACACGACATGGCAGCAACACGACATGAAAACATGGCAGCAACACAACATGAAAACATGGCAGCAACACGACATGAAAACATGGCAGCAACACAACATGAAAACATGGCAGCAACACGACATGAAAACATGGCAGCAACACAACATGAAAACATGGCAGCAACACAACATGAAAACATGGCAGCAACACAACATGAAAACATGGCAGCAACACGACATGAAAACATGGCAGCAACACGACATGAAAACATGGCAGCAACACGACATGAAAACATGGCAGCAACACGACATGAAAACATGGCAGCAACACAACATGAAAACATGGCAGCAACACGACATGAAAACATGGCAGCAACACGACATGAAAACATGGCAGCAACACAACATGAAAACATGGCAGCAACACGACATGAAAACATGGCAGCAACACAGCATGAAAACATGGCAGCAACACAACATGAAAACATGGCAGCAACACGACATGAAAACATGGCAGCAACACAGCATGAAAACATGGCAGCAACACAGCATGAAAACATGGCAGCAACACAACATGAAAACATGGCAGCAACACAACATGAAAACATGGCAGCAACACAGCATGAAAACATGGCAGCAACACAACATGAAAACATGGTAGCAACACAACATGAAAACATGGTAGCAACACGACATGAAATCATGGCAGCAACACAACATGAAATCATGGCAGCAACACAACATGAAAACAACCAGCAACACAACATGAAAACATGGCAGCAACACAGCATGAAAACATGGCAGCAACACAGCATGAAAACATGGCAGCAACACAGCATGAAAACATGGCAGCAACACAACCTGAAAACATGGCAGCAACACGACATGAAAACATGGCAGCAACACAACATGAAAACATGGCAGCAACACAACATGAAAACATGGCAGCAACACAACATGAAAACATGGTAGCAACACAACATGAAAACATGGCAGCAACACAACATGAAAACATGGCAGCAACACAACATGAAAACATGGCAGCAACACAACATGAAAACATGGCAGCAACACAACATGAAAACATGGCAGCAACACAACCTGAAAACATGGCAGCAACACAGCATGAAAACATGGTAGCAACACAACATGAAAACATGGTAGCAACACAACATGAAAACATGGTAGCAACACGACATGAAAACATGGCAGCAACACGACATGAAAACATGGCAGCAACACAAAATGAAAACATGGCAGCAACACAACATGAAAACATGGCAGCAACATGACATGAAAACATGGCAACAACACAACATGAAAACATGGCAGCAACACGACATGAAAACATGGTAGCAACACATGAAAACATGGCAACAACACAACATGAAAACATGGCAGCAACACGACATGAAAACATGGCAGCAACACAACCTGAAAACATGGCAGCAACACAACATGAAAACATGGTAGCAACACAACATGAAAACATGGCAGCAACACGACATGAAAACATGGCAGCAACATGACATGAAAACATGGCAACAACACAGCATGAAAACATGGCAGCAACACGACATGAAAACATGGCAGCAACACAACATGAAAACATGGCAGCAACACAACCTGAAAACATGGCAGCAACACGACATGAAAACATGGCAACAACACAACATGAAAACATGGCAGCACCACAACATGAAAACATGGCAGCACACAACATGAAAACATGGCAGCAACACGACATGAAAACATGGTAGCAACACGACATGAAAACATGGCAGCAACACAACATGAAAACATGGCAGCAACACAACATGAAAACATGGCAGCAACACAACATGAAAACATGGCAGCAACACGACATGAAAACATGGCAGCAACACAACATGAAAACATGGTAGCAACACAACATGAAAACATGGCAGCAACACGACATGAAAACATGGCAGCAACACAACATGAAAACATGGCAGCAACACGACATGAAAACATGGTAGCAACACAACATGAAAACATGGCAGCAACACGACATGAAAACATGGCAACAACACAACATGAAAACATGGCAGCAACACAACATGAAAACATGGCAGCAACACAACATGAAAACATGGCAGCAACACGACATGAAAACATGGCAGCAACACAACATGAAAACATGGCAGCAACACAGCATGAAAACATGGCAGCAACACAACATGAAAACATGGCAGCAACACGACATGAAAACATGGCAGCAACACGACATGAAAACATGGCAGCAACACAACATGAAAACATGGCAGCAACACAACATGAAAACATGGCAGCAACACAACATGAAAACATGGCAGCAACACAACATGAAAACATGGCAGCAACACGACATGAAAACATGGCAGCAACACAACCTGAAAACATGGCAGCAACACAACATGAAAACATGGCAGCAACACGACATGAAAACATGGCAGCAACACAACATGAAAACATGGCAGCAACACAGCATGAAAACATGGCAGCAACACAACATGAAAACATGGTAGCAACACATGAAAACATGGCAGCAACACATGAAAACATGGCAGCAACACGACATGAAAACATGGCAGCAACACAACATGAAAACATGGCAGCAACACGACATGAAAACATGGCAGCAACACATGAAAACATGGCAGCAACACGACATGAAAACATGGCAGCAACACAACATGAAAACATGGCAGCAACACAACATGAAAACATGGCAGCAACACAACATGAAAACATGGCAGCAACACAACCTGAAAACATGGCAGCAACACAGCATGAAAACATGGTAGCAACACAACATGAAAACATGGTAGCAACACAACATGAAAACATGGCAGCAACACAACATGAAAACATGGCAGCAACACAGCATGAAAACATGGCAGCAACACAACATGAAAACATGGCAGCAACACAACATGAAAACATGGCAGCAACACAGCATGAAAACATGGTAGCAACACGACATGAAAACATGGTAGCAACACAACATGAAAACATGGCAGCAACACAACATGAAAACATGGCAGCAACACAGCATGAAAACATGGCAGCAACACAACATGAAAACATGGCAGCAACACAACATGAAAACATGGCAGCAACACAACATGAAAACATGGCAGCAACACAACATGAAAACATGGCAGCAACACAGCATGAAAACATGGCAGCAACACAACATGAAAACATGGCAGCAACACAGCATGAAAACATGGCAGCAACACAGCATGAAAACATGGCAGCAACACAACATGAAAACATGGCAGCAACACGACATGAAAACATGGCAGCAACACAGCATGAAAACATGGCAGCAACACAACATGAAAACATGGTAGCAACACAGCATGAAAACATGGCAGCAACACAACATGAAAACATGGCAGCAACACAGCATGAAAACATGGTAGCAACACAACATGAAAACATGGCAGCAACACAACATGAAAACATGGCAGCAACACAACCTGAAAACATGGTAGCAACACAGCCCCAAGACAAAACACCCCACATAATAAACCCATGTCACACCCTGGCCTGACCAAAATAATAAAGAAAACACAAAATACTAAGACCAGGGCGTGACAGTTCTCCTGAATGGTAGAATCTAGAAAACATATTTCTGTTCTCCTGAATGATAGAATCTCGAAAACATATTTCTGTTCTCCTGAATGATAGAATCTAGAAAACATATTTCTGTTCTCCTGAATGGTAGAATCTAGAAAACATATTTCTGTTCTCCTGAATGATACAATCTAGAAAACATATTTCTGTTGTCCTGAATGATAGAATCTAGAAAACATATTTCTGTTGTCCTTAATGATGCTGTTGCTTTAGTTGGTTCTATTTTAACTGACTTGTCTAGTTAAATAAAGGTTAAGTAGGATTCCATTCACATTTTGCAGCAATACAAAAATCCTTCCAGTCTCTTTCAATACTCTTCAACATAATGTGTAATTATAGGAAAACTGCACAAACGGGGGAAAAAAATGCTTTGGAGACAGATAAATGGTTGATGTAAATAGCAGTGTGTAATAAGGATGATATCTATTCATATCCTGGTAGCTGTGTCTAAAACACATGAATATTGTGTTACTGCAATCAGAACTTTACATGAATCATTAATGCTGCTTGTGGGCTGTTATTTAAGCTGTTTAAATATTAATGATCTGGACTGACTGCCTATACATAACCCCAGTGAGTGGTACATATCTCCCTATACATAACCCCAGTCAGTGGTACATAGACCCCTATACATAACCCCAGTCAGTGGTACATATCTCCCTATACATAACCCCAGTGAGTGGTACATATCTCCCTATACATAACCCCAGTCAGTGGTACATAGACCCCTATACATAACCCCAGTCAGTGGTACATATCTCCCTATACATAACCCCAGTCAGTGGTACATATCTCCCTATACATAACCCCAGACAGTGGTACATATCTCCCTATACATAGCCCCAGTCAGTGGTACATATCTCCCTATACATAACCCCAGTCAGTGGTACATATCTCCCTATACATAGCCCCAGTCAGTGGTACATATCTCCCTATACATAACCCCAGTCAGTGGTACATATCTCCCTATACATAACCCCAGTCAGTGGTACATATCTCCCTATACATAGCCCCAGCCAGTGGTACATATCTCCCTATACATAACCCCAGTCAGTGGTACATATCTCCCTATACATAACCCCAGTCAGTGGTACATATATCCCTATACATAACCCCAGCCAGTGGTACATATCTCCCTATACATAGCCCCAGTCAGTGGTACATATCTCCCTATACATAACCCCAGTCAGTGGTACATATCTCCCTATACATAGCCCCAGTCAGTGGTACATATCTCCCTATACATAACCCCAGTCAGTGGTACATATCTCCCTATACATAACCCCAGTCAGTGGTACATATCTCCCTATACATAACCCCAGTCAGTGGTACATATCTCCCTATACATAGCCCCAGCCAGTGGTACATATCTCCCTATACATAACCCCAGTCAGTGGTACATATCTCCCTATACATAACCCCAGTCAGTGGTACATATATCCCTATACATAACCCCAGTGCTGTATATCTCCCTATACATAACCCCAGTCAGTGGTACATATCTCCCTATACATAGCCCCAGTCAGTGGTACATATCTCCCTATACATAACCCCAGTCAGTGGTACATATCTCCCTATACATAACCCCAGTCAGTAGTACATATATCCCTATACATAACCCCAGTCAGTGGTACATATCTCCCTATACATAACCCCAGTCAGTGGTACATATTCCCCTATACATAACCCCAGTCAGTGGTACATATCTCCCTATACATAACCCCAGTCAGTGGTACATATCTCCCTATACATAGCCCCAGTCAGTGGTACATATCTCCCTATACATAGCCCCAGTGCTGTATATCTCCCTATACATAACCCCAGTCAGTGGTACATATATCCCTATACATAACCCCAGTCAGTGGTACATATATCCCTATACATAACGCCAGTCAGTGGTACATATCTCCCTACACATAGCCCCAGTGCTGTATATCTCCCTATACATAACCCCAGTCAGTGGTACATATATCCCTATACATAACCCCAGTCAGTGGTACATATCTCCCTATACATAACCCCAGTCAGTGGTACATATCTCCCTATACATAACCCCAGTCAGTGGTACATATCTCCCTATACATAACCCCAGTCAGTGGTACATATCTCCCTATACATAACCCCAGTCAGTGGTACATATCTCCCTATACATAACCCCAGTCAGTGGTACATATCTCCCTATACATAACCCCAGTCAGTGCTGTATATCTCCCTATACATAACCCCCGCCAGTGGTACATATCTCCCTATACATAACCCCAGTCTGGTATATATCTCCCTATACATAGCCCCAGTCAGTGGTACATATCTCCCTATACATAACCCCAGTCAGTGGTACATATCTCCCTATACACAACCCCAGTCAGTGGTACATATCTCCCTATACATAACCCCAGTCAGTGGTACATATCTCCCTATACATAACCCCAGTCAGTGGTACATATCTCCCTATACATAACCCCAGTCAGTGGTACATATCCCCCTATACATAACCCCAGTCAGTAGTACATATATCCCTATACATAACCCCAGCCAGTGGTACATATCTCCCTATACATAACCCCAGTCAGTGGTACATATCTCCCTATACATAACCCCAGTCAGTCGTACATAGACCCCTATACATAACCCCAGTCAGTAGTACATATCTCCCTATACATAACCCCAGTCAGTGGTACATATCTCCCTATACATAACCCCAGTCAGTGGTACATATCCCCCTATACATAACCCCAGTCAGTGGTACATATCTCCCTATACATAACCCCAGTCAGTGGTACATATCTACCTATACATAACCCCAGTGCTGTATATCTCCCTATACATAACCCCAGTCAGTGGTACATATCCCCCTATACATAACCCCAGTCAGTGGTACATATCTCCCTATACATAGCCCCAGTGCTGTATATCTCCCTATACATAACCCACAGTCAGTGGTACATATCTCCCTATACATAACCCCAGTCAGTGGTACATATCTCCCTATACATAACCCCAGTCAGTGGTACATATCTCCCTATACATAACCCCAGTCAGTGGTACATATCTCCCTATACATAACCCCAGTCAGTGGTACATATCTCCCTATACATAACCCCAGTCAGTGCTGTATATCTCCCTATACATAACCCCAGTCAGTGGTACATATCTCCCTATACATAACCCCAGTCAGTGGTACATATCTCCCTATACATAACCCCAGTCAGTGGTACATATCTCCCTATACATAACCCCAGTCAGTGGTACATATCTCCCTATACATAACCCCAGTCAGTGGTACATATCTCCCTATACATAACCCCAGTCAGTGGTACATATCTCCCTATACATAACCCCAGTCAGTGGTACATATCTCCCTATACATAACCCCAGTCAGTGGTACTCCCTATATCTCCTATATCTCCCTATACATAACCCCAGTCAGTGGTACTCCTATATAACTCAGTGGTACATATCTCCTATACATAACCCCAGTCAGTGGTACATATCTCCCTATACATAACCCCAGTCAGTGGTACATATCTCCATATTCATAGCCCCAGCCAGTGGTACATATCTCCCTATACATAAACCCAGTCAGTGGTACATATCTCCCTATACATAACCCCAGCCAGTGGTACATATCTCCCTATACATAGCCCCAGTCAGTGGTACATATCTCCCTATACATAACCCCAGTCAGTGGTACATATCTCCCTATACATAACCCAGTCAGTGGTACATATCTCCCTATACATAACCCCAGTCAGTGGTACATATCTCCCTATACATAACCCCAGTCAGTGGTATATATCTCCCTATACATAGCCCCAGTCAGTGGTACATATCTCCCTATACATAACCCCAGTCAGTGGTACATATCTCCCTATACATAACCCCAGTCAGTGGTACATATCTCCCTATACATAACCCCAGTCAGTGGTAAATATCTCCCTATACATAACCCCAGTCAGTGGTACATATCTCCCTATACATAACCCCAGTCAGTGGTACATATATCTCCTATACATAACCCCAGTCAGTGGTACATATCTCCCTATACATAACCCCAGTCAGTGGTACATATCTCCCTATACATAACCCCAGTCAGTGGTACATATCTCCCTATACATAACCCCAGTCAGTGCTGTATATCTCCCTATACATAACCCCCGCCAGTGGTACATATCTCCCTATACATAACCCCAGTCAGTGGTATATATCTCCCTATACATAGCCCCAGTCAGTGGTACATATCTCCCTATACATAACCCCAGTCAGTGGTACATATCTCCCTATACACAACCCCAGTCAGTGGTACATATCTCCCTATACATAAACCCAGTCAGTGGTACATATCTCCCTATACATAACCCCAGTCAGTGGTATATATCTCCCTATACATAGCCCCAGTCAGTGGTACATATCTCCCTATACATAACCCCAGTCAGTGGTACATATCTCCATAACCCCAGTCAGTGGTACATATCTCCCTATACATAACCCCAGTCAGTGGTACATATCCCCTATACATAACCCCAGTCAGTGGTACATATCTCCCTATACATAACCCCAGTCAGTGGTACATATCTCCCTATACATAACCCCAGTCAGTGGTACATATCTCCCTATACATAACCCCAGTCAGTGGTACATATCTCCCTATACATAACCCCAGTCAGTGTACATATCTCCCTATACATAACCCCAGTCAGTGGTACATATCTCCCTATACATAACCCCAGTCAGTGGTACATATCTCCCTATACATAACCCCAGTCAGTGGTACATATCTCCCTATACATAACCCCAGTCAGTGGTACATATCTCCCTATACATAACCCCAGTCAGTGGTACATATCTCCCTATACATAACCCCAGTCAGTGGTACATATCTCCCTATACATAACCCCAGTCAGTGGTACATATCTCCCTATACATAACCCCAGTCAGTGGTACATATCTCCCTATACATAACCCCAGTCAGTGGTACATATCTCCCTATACATAACCCCAGTCAGTGGTACATATCTCCCTATACATAACCCCAGTCAGTGCTGTATATCTCCCTATACATAACCCCAGTCAGTGGTACATATCTCCCTATACATAACCCCAGTCAGTGGTACATATCTCCCTATACATAACCCCAGTCAGTGGTACATATCTCCCTATACATAACCCCAGTCAGTGGTACATATCTCCCTATACATAACCCCAGTCAGTGGTACATATCTCCCTATACATAACCCCAGTCAGTGGTACATATCTCCCTATACATAACCCCAGTCAGTGGTACATATCTCCCTATACATAACCCCAGTCAGTGGTACATATCTCCCTATACATAACCCCAGTCAGTGGTACATATCTCCCTATACATAACCCCAGTCAGTGCTGTATATCTCCCTATACATAACCCCAGTCAGTGGTACATATCTCCCTATACATAACCCCAGTCAGTGGTATATCTCCCTATACATAACCCCAGTCAGTGGTACTCCCTCAGTGGTACATATCTCCCTATACCCCCAGTCAGTGGTACATATCTCCCTATACATAACCCCAGTCAGTGGTACATATCTCCCTATACATAACCCCAGCCAGTGGTACATATCTCCCTATACATAAACCCAGTCAGTGGTACATATCTCCCTATACATAACCCCAGCCAGTGGTACATATCTCCCTATACATAACCCCAGTCAGTGGTACATATCTCCCTATACATAACCCCAGTCAGTGGTACATATCTCCCTATACATAACCCCAGTCAGTGGTACATATCTCCTATACATAACCCCAGTCAGTGGTACATATCTCCCTATACATAACCCCAGTCAGTGGTACATATCTCCCTATACATAACCCCAGTCAGTGGTATATCTCCCTATACATAACCCCCGCCAGTGGTACATATCTCCCTATACATAACCCCAGTCAGTGGTATATATCTCCCTATACATAGCCCCAGTCAGTGGTACATATCTCCCTATACATAACCCCAGTCAGTGGTACATATCTCCCTATACACAACCCCAGTCAGTGGTACATATCTCCCTATACATAAACCCAGTCAGTGGTACATATCTCCCTATACATAGCCCCAGCCAGTGGTACATATCTCCCTATACATAGCCCCAGTCAGTGGTACATATCTCCCTATACATAACCCCAGTCAGTGGTACATATCTCCCTATACATAACCCCAGTCAGTGGTACATATCTCCCTATACATAACCCCAGTCAGTGGTACATATCTCCCTATACATAACCCCAGTCAGTGGTACATATCTCCCTATACATAACCCCAGTCAGTGGTACATATCTCCCTATACATAACCCCAGTCAGTGGTACATATCTCCCTATACATAACCCCAGTCAGTGGTACATATCTCCCTATACATAACCCCAGTCAGTGCTGTATATCTCCCTATACATAACCCCAGTCAGTGGTACATATCTCCCTATACATAACCCCAGTCAGTGGTACATATCTCCCTATACATAACCCCAGTCAGTGGTACATATCTCCCTATACATAACCCCAGTCAGTGGTACATATCTCCCTATACATAACCCCAGTCAGTGGTACATATCTCCCTATACATAACCCCAGTCAGTGCTGTATATCTCCCTATACATAACCCCCGCCAGTGGTACATATCTCCCTATACATAACCCCAGTCAGTGGTATATATCTCCCTATACATAGCCCCAGTCAGTGGTACATATCTCCCTATACATAACCCCAGTCAGTGGTACATATCTCCCTATACACAACCCCAGTCAGTGGTACATATCTCCCTATACATAAACCCAGTCAGTGGTACATATCTCCCTATACATAGCCCCAGCCAGTGGTACATATCTCCCTATACATAGCCCCAGTCAGTGGTACATATCTCCCTATACATAACCCCAGTCAGTGGTACATATCTCCCTATACATAACCCCAGTCAGTGGTACATATCTCCTCCCTATACATAACCCCAGTCAGTGGTACATATCTCCCTATACATAACCCCAGTCAGTGGTACATATCTCCCTATACATAACCCCAGTCAGTGGTACATATCTCCCTATACATAACCCCAGTCAGTGGTACATATCTCCCTATACATAACCCCAGTCAGTGGTTACATATCTCCCTATACATAACCCCAGTCAGTGGTACATATCTCCCTATACATAACCCCAGTCAGTGCTGTATATCTCCCTATACATAACCCCAGCCAGTGGTACATATCTCCCTATACATAACCCCAGTCAGTGGTACATATCTCCCTATACATAACCCCAGTCAGTGGTACATATCTCCCTATACATAACCCCAGTCAGTGGTACATATCTCCCTATACATAACCCCAGTCAGTGGTACATATCTCCCTATACATAACCCCAGTCAGTGCTGTATATCTCCCTATACATAACCCCAGTCAGTGGTACATATCTCCCTATACATAACCCCAGTCAGTGGTATATATCTCCCTATACATAACCCCAGTCAGTGGTACATATCTCCCTATACATAACCCCAGTCAGTGGTATATATCTCCCTATACATAGCCCCAGTCAGTGGTACATATCTCCCTATACATAACCCCAGTCAGTGGTACATATCTCCCTATACACAACCCCAGTCAGTGGTACATATCTCCCTATACATAAACCCAGTCAGTGGTACATAGACCCCTATACATAACCCCAGTCAGTAGTACATATCTCCCTATACATAACCCCAGTCAGTGGTACATATCTCCCTATACATAACCCCAGTCAGTGGTACATATCTCCCTATACATAACCCCAGTCAGTGGTACATATCCCCCTATACATAACCCCAGTCAGTAGTACATATCTCCCTATACATAACCCCAGCCAGTGGTACATATCTCCCTATACATAACCCCAGTCAGTGGTACATATCTCCCTATACATAACCCCAGTCAGTGGTACATATCCCCCTATACATAACCCCAGTCAGTGGTACATATCTCCCTATACATAACCCCAGTCAGTGGTACATATCTCCCTATACATAACCCCAGTCAGTGGTACATATCTCCCTATACATAACCCCAGTCAGTGGTACATATCTCCCTATACATAACCCCAGTCAGTGGTACATATATCCCTATACATAACCCCAGTCAGTGGTACATATCTCCCTATACATAACCCCAGTCAGTGGTACATATCTCCCTATACATAACCCCAGTCAGTGGTACATATCTCCCTATACATAACCCCAGTCAGTGGTACATATCTCCCTATACATAACCCCAGTCAGTGGTACATATCTCCCTATACATAACCCCAGTCAGTGGTACATATCTCCCTATACATAACCCCAGCCAGTGGTACATATCCCCTATACATAACCCCAGTCAGTGGTACATATCTCCCTATACATAACCCCAGCCAGTGGTACATATCTCCCTATACATAACCCCAGTCAGTGGTACATATCTCCCTATACATAACCCCAGTCAGTGGTACATATCTCCCTATACATAACCCCAGTCAGTGGTACATATCTCCCTATACATAACCCCAGTCAGTGGTACATATCTCCCTATACATAACCCCAGTCAGTGGTACATATCTCCCTATACATAACCCCAGTCAGTGGTACATATCTCCCTATACATAACCCCAGTCAGTGGTACATATCTCCCTATACATAACCCCAGTCAGTGGTACATATCTCCCTATACATAACCCCAGTCAGTGCTGTATATCTCCCTATACATAACCCCAGTCAGTGGTACATATCTCCCTATACATAACCCCAGTCAGTGGTATATATCTCCCTATACATAACCCCAGTCAGTGGTACATATAACCCCAGCCAGTGGTACATATCTCCCTATACATAGCCCCAGTCAGTGGTACATATCTCCCTAAACATAACCCCAGTCAGTGGTACATATCTCCCTATACATAACCCCAGTCAGTGGTACATATCTCCCTATACATAACCCCAGTCAGTGGTACATATCTCCCTATACATAACCCCAGTCAGTGGTACATATCTCCCTATACATAACCCCAGTCAGTGGTACATATCTCCCTATACATAACCCCAGTCAGTGGTACATATCTCCCTATACATAACCCCAGTCAGTGGTACATATCTCCCTATACATAACCCCAGTCAGTGGTACATATCTCCCTATACATAACCCCAGTCAGTGGTGCATATCTCCCTATACATAGCCCCAGTGCTGTATATCTCCCTATACATAACCCCAGTCAGTGGTGCATATCTCCCTATACATAGCCCCAGTGCTGTATATCTCCCTATACATAACCCCAGTCAGTGCTGTATATCTCCCTATACATAGCCCCAGTGCTGTATATCTCCCTATACATAACCCCAGTGCTGTATATCTCCCTATACATAACCCCAGTCAGTGGTACATATCTCCCTATACATAACCCCAGTCAGTGGTACATATCTCCCTATACATAACCCCAGTCAGTGGTACATATCTCCCTATACATAACCCCAGTCAGTGGTACATATCTCCCTATACATAACCCCAGTCAGTGGTACATATCTCCCTATACATAACCCCAGCCAGTGGTACATATCTCCCTATACATAACCCCAGTCAGTGGTACATATCTCCCTATACATAACCCCAGTCAGTGGTACATATCTCCTATACATAACCCCAGTCAGTGGTACATATCTCCCTATACATAACCCCAGTCAGTGGTACATATCCCCTATACATAACCCCAGTCAGTGGTACATATCTCCCTATACATAACCCCAGCCAGTGGTACATATCTCCCTATACATAACCCCAGCCAGTGGTACATATCTCCCTATACATAACCCCAGTCAGTGGTACATATCTCCCTATACATAACCCCAGTCAGTGGTACATATAACCCCAACCAGTGGTACATATCTCCCTATACATAACCCCAGTGCTGTATATCTCCCTATACATAACCCCAGTCAGTGGTACATATCTCCCTATACATAACCCCAGTCAGTGGTACATATAACCCCAACCAGTGGTACATATCTCCCTATACATAACCCCAGTCAGTGCTGTATATCTCCCTATACATAACCCCAGTCAGTGGTACATATAACCCCAGTGCTGTATATCTCCTATACATAACCCCAGTGCTGTATATCTCCCTATACATAACCCCAGTCAGTGGTACATATCTCCCTATACATAACCCCAGCCAGTGGTACATATCTCCCTATACATAACCCCAGTGCAGGGCTGATTTACAGATTTACAGGCAACTGCCAAAATAAAGGAAACACCAACATAAAGTGTGTGAGTAGGACGCAGTCATAGCGCTAACGCTAGTTAGCAGTCATTGCGCTAACGCTAGTTAGCAGTCATAGCGCTAACGCTAGTTAGCAGTCATTGCGCTAACGCTAGTTAGCAGTCATAGCGCTAACGCTAGTTAGCAGCCATTGCGCTAACGCTAGTTAGCAGTCATAGCGCTAACGCTAGTTAGCAGTCATTAGCAGTCTAACGTTAGTTAGCAGTCATAGCGCTAACGCTAGTTAGCAGTCATAGCGCTAACGTTAGTTAGCAGTCATAGCGCTAACGTTAGTTAGCAGTCATAGCGCTAACGTTAGTTAGCAGTCATTGCACTAACGCTAGTTAGCAGTCATTGCGCTAACGCTAGTTAGCAACTTTCTTCAAAATGCACACACAGATATACAAAATGGTATCCACAAGTTCATCTGACTCTGGGGAAGTAGATAAATTGCCAAAATCCCAAAGTATCCCTTTAAGGCTATTTTACAATCGAATGTGGCCTTTACATTTTTATTTATTTAACCTTTATTTAACTAGGCAAGTCAGTTAACAACAAATTCTTATTTTCAATGATGGCCTAGGAACAGTGGGTTAACTGCCTGTTCAGGGGCAGAACGACAGATTTGTACCTTGTCAGCTCAGGGATTTGAACTTGCAACCTTCCGGTTACTAGTCCAACACTCTAACCACTAGGCTACCTGCCACCTCTACACTGTAACCACTAGGCTACCCTGCCGCCCCGAGTAACACATCCATGGACCACATGTTGAGGTGACTGTAATGTCATGTAATCCTATAAAACGTGCATGTTCAAGATGGCGTGCAACGGTCGTCTCAGGTCTGTGGAGATCTTCACCATTTCTCTAATCATCTGTGCAGAACCTCGAAGGGCATCGGTCACTCTTGAACCATGTGCTTTTAATGGAATCTCAACTGCAGTCCAGGTTCGTTGGTTCTGTTATTAGACGATGCACAGTGACATTCGTCTTGTAACTAAATATCTGACATTATATTCCCATGTGAACCTGTTTTTAAATGGTTGTTGGTTCTGTTGACAGACATTTAGGTGACATTCAACAATCAAGACATAATTTTTCCATTGGAATTTGGTAGTGCATTTTAGATGGTGCAAAGCATAGTGATAGTGACACTGTAAAATTTAACTGACTTTTAGCTGTCTTTTTGAGTGGGTAAGGTATCTACTTCTGGCCATGGTAACCAAAATAATTGGGTAACTGGGCCTTTTTAGACATGACCCTAAGCATGATGGACACGACTTGCTTAATGAACTCAGGAGGCAGCTCTGTGTTGAAGCAGGTGTTTTCAACTCAGGAAGCAGCTCTGTGTAGAAGCAGCTCTGTGTAGAAGCAGCTCTGTGTAGAAGCAGCTGTTTTTCAGGAGGCAGCTCTGTGTAGAAGCAGCTGTTTTCCACTCAGGAAGCAGCTCTGTGTAGAAGCAGCTCTGTGTAGAAGCAGCTGTGTTCAACTGAGGCAGCTCTGTGTAGAAGGAGCTCTGTGTAGAAGCAGCTCTGTGTAGAAGCAGGTGTTTTCAACTCAGGAAGCAGCTCTGTGTAGAAGCAGCTCTGTGTAGAAGCAGGTGTTTTCCACTCAGGAAGCAGCTCTGTGTAGAAGCAGCTCTGTGTAGAAGCAGCTCTGTGTAGAAGCAGCTCTGTGTTGAAGCAGCTCTGTGTAGAAGCAGCTCTGTGTAGAAGCAGCTCTGTGTAGAAGCAGCTCTGTGTTGAAGCAGCTCTGTGTAGAAGCAGCTCTGTGTAGAAGCAGCTGTTTTCAACTCAGGAAGCAGCTCTGTGTAGAAGCAGCTCTGTGGAAGCATCTCTGTGTAGAAGCAGCTCTGTGTTTTCAACTCAGGAAGCAGCTCTGTGTTGAAGCAGCTCTGTGTCAACTCAGGAAGCAGCTCTGTGTAGAAGCAGCTGTTTTCAACTCTGGAAGCATCTCTGTGTAGAAGCAGCTCTGTGTAGGAAGCAGCTCTGTGTTGAAGCAGGTGTTTTCAACTCAGGAAGCAGCTCTGTGTAGAAGAAGCTCTGTGTAGAAGCAGCTCTGTGTTGAAGCAGCTCTGTGTAGAAGCAGCTCTGTGTAGAAGCAGCTCTGTGTAGAAGCAGCTCTGTGTTGAAGCAGCTCTGTGTAGAAGCAGCTCTGTGTTGAAGCAGCTCTGTGTAGAAGCAGCTCTGTGTAGAAGCAGGTGTTTTCTGTGTAGAAGCAGCTCTGTGTAGAAGCAGCTCTGTGTTGAAGCAGCTCTGTGTAGAAGCAGCTCTGTGTAGAAGCAGCTCTGTGTAGAAGCAGCTGTTTTCAACTCAGGAAGCAGCTCTGTGTAGAAGCAGCTCTGTGTCAGGAAGCATCTCTGTGTAGAAGCAGCTCTGTTCAACTCAGAAGCATCTCTGTGTAGAAGCAGGTGTTTTCAACTCAGGAAGCAGCTCTGTGTAGAAGCAGCTCTGTGTAGAAGCAGCTCTGTGTAGAAGCAGCTCTGTGTAGAAGCAGCTCTGTGTTGAAGCAGCTCTGTGTAGAAGCAGCTCTGTGTAGAAGCAGCTCTGTGTAGAAGCAGGTGTGTTTCAGGAAGCATCTCTGTGTAGAAGCAGCTCTGTTCAACTCAGGAAGCATCTCTGTGTAGAAGCAGGTGTTTTCAACTCAGGAAGCAGCTCTGTGTTGAAGCAGGTGTTTTCAACTCAGGAAGCATCTCTGTGTAGAAGCAGGTGTTTTCAACTCAGGAAGCATCTCTGTGTAGAAGCAGCTCTGTGTCAGGAAGCAGCTCTGTGTTGAAGCAGGTCTTTGTCAACTCAGGAAGCAGCTCTGTGTAGAAGAAGCTCTGTGTTGAAGCTCTGTGTAGAAGCAGCTCTGTGTAGAAGCAGCTCTGTGTAGAAGCAGCTCTGTGTAGAAGCAGCTCTGTGTAGAAGCAGCTCTGTGTAGAAGCAGCTCTGTGTAGAAGCAGCTCTGTGTTGAAGCAGCTCTGTGTAGAAGCAGCTCTGTGTAGAAGCAGCTCTGTGTAGAAGCAGCTCTGTGTAGAAGCAGCTCTGTGTAGAAGCAGCTCTGTGTAGAAGCAGCTCTGTGTAGAAGCAGCTCTGTGTTGAAGCAGCTCTGTGTAGAAGCAGCTCTTTTCAACTCAGGAAGCAGCTCTGTGTAGAAGCAGGTGTTTTCAACTCAGGAAGCATCTCTGTGTAGAAGCAGGTGTTTTCAACTCTGTGTAGAAGCAGGTGTTTTCCACTCAGGAAGCAGCTCTGTGTAGAAGCAGCTCTGTGTAGAAGCAGCTCTGTGTTGAAGCAGCTCTGTGTAGAAGCAGCTCTGTGTAGAAGCAGCTCTGTGTAGAAGCAGCTCTGTGTTGAAGCAGCTCTGTGTAGAAGCAGCTCTGTGTAGAAGCAGCTCTGTGTAGAAGCAGCTCTGTGTTGAAGCAGCTCTGTGTAGAAGCAGCTCTGTGTAGAAGCAGCTCTGTGTAGAAGCAGCTCTGTGTAGAAGCAGGTGTTTTCAACTCAGGAAGCAGCTCTGTGTAGAAGCAGCTCTGTGTAGAAGCAGGTGTTTTCCACTCAGGAAGCAGCTCTGTGTAGAAGCAGCTCTGTGTAGAAGCAGCTCTGTGTAGAAGCAGCTCTGTGTAGAAGCAGGTGTTTTCAACTCAGGAAGCAGCTCTGTGTAGAAGCAGCTCTGTGTAGAAGCAGGTGTTTTCCACTCAGGAAGCAGCTCTGTGTAGAAGCAGCTCTGTGTAGAAGCAGCTCTGTGTAGAAGCAGCTCTGTGTAGAAGCAGCTCTGTGTAGAAGCAGCTCTGTGTAGAAGCAGCTCTGTGTAGAAGCAGCTCTGTGTTGAAGCAGCTCTGTGTAGAAGCAGCTCTGTGTAGAAGCAGCTCTGTGTAGAAGCAGGTGTTTTCAACTCAGGAAGCAGCTCTGTGTAGAAGCAGCTCTGTGTAGAAGCAGCTCTGTGTAGAAGCAGCTCTGTGTAGAAGCAGGTGTTTTCAACTCAGGAGGCAGCTCTGTGTAGAAGGAGCTCTGTGTAGAAGCAGCTCTGTGTAGAAGCAGCTGTGTTAGAAGCAACTCAGGAAGCAGCTCTGTGTAGAAGCAGCTCTGTGTAGAAGCAGGTGTTTTCAACTCAGGAAGCAGCTCTGTGTAGAAGCAGCTCTGTGTAGAAGCAGCTCTGTTAGAAGCAGCTCTGTGTAGAAGCAGCTCTGTGTAGAAGCAGCTCTGTGTAGAAGCAGCTCTGTGTTGAAGCAGCTCTGTGTAGAAGCAGCTCTGTGTAGAAGCAGCTCTGTGTAGAAGCAGCTGTTTTCAACTCAGGAAGCAGCTCTGTGTAGAAGCAGCAACTCAGGAAGCATCTCTGTGTAGAAGCAGGTGTTTTCAACTCAGGAAGCATCTCTGTGTAGAAGCAGGTGTTTTCAACTCAACTCTGTGTAGAAGCAGCTCTGTGTAGAAGCAGGTGTTTTCAACTCAGGAAGCAGCTCTGTGTAGAAGCAGCTCTGTGTAGAAGCAGCTCTGTGTAGAAGCAGCTCTGTGTAGAAGCAGCTCTGTTTTCCACTCTGGAAGCAGCTCTGTGTAGAAGCAGCTCTGTGTAGAAGCAGCTCTGTGTAGAAGCAGCTCTGTGTAGAAGCAGCTCTGTGTTCAGAAGCAGCTCTGTGTAGAAGCAGCTCTGTGTAGAAGCAGCTCTGTGTTGAAGCAGCTCTGTGTAGAAGCAGCTCTGTGTAGAAGCAGCTCTGTGTAGAAGCAGCTCTGTGTAGAAGCAGGTGTTTTCAACTCAGGAAGCAGCTCTGTGTAGAAGCAGGTGTTTTCAACTCAGGAAGCATCTCTGTGTAGAAGCAGGTGTTTTCAACTCAGGAAGCATCTCTGTGTAGAAGCAGGTGTTTTCAACTCAGGAAGCAGCTCTGTGTAGAAGCAGCTCTGTGTAGAAGCAGCTCTGTGTAGAAGCATCTCTGTGTAGAAGCAGCTCTGTGTAGAAGCAGCTCTGTGTAGAAGCAGCTCTGTGTAGAAGCAGCTCTGTGTAGAAGCAGGTGTTTGCAACTCAGGAAGCAGCTCTGTGTAGAGGCAGGTGTTTTCAACTCAGGAAGCATCTCTGTGTAGAAGCAGGTGTTTTCAACTCAGGAAGCAGCTCTGTGTAGAAGCAGGTGTTTTCAACTCAGGAAGCATCTCTGTGTAGAAGCAGGTGTTTTCAACTCAGGAAGCAGCTCTGTGTAGAAGCAGGTGTTTTCAACTCTGTGTAGAAGCAGGAAGCAGCTCTGTGTAGAAGCAGGTGTTTTCAACTCAGGAAGCAGCTCTGTGTAGAAGCAGCTCTGTGTAGAAGCAGCTCTGTGTTGAAGCAGCTCTGTGTAGAAGCAGCTCTGTGTAGAAGCAGCTCTGTGTAGAAGCAGCTCTGTGTAGAAGCAGCTCTGTGTAGAAGCAGCTCTGTGTAGAAGCAGCTCTGTGTAGAAGCAGCTCTGTGTAGAAGCAGCTCTGTGTAGAAGCAGCTCTGTGTAGAAGCAGCTCTGTGTAGAAGCAGCTCTGTGTTGAAGCAGCTCTGTGTAGAAGCAGCTCTGTGTAGAAGCAGCTCTGTGTAGAAGCAGGTGTTTTCAACTCAGGAAGCAGCTCTGTGTAGAAGCAGGTGTTTTCAACTCAGGAAGCAGCTCTGTGTAGAAGCAGGTGTTTTCAACTCAGGAAGCATCTCTGTGTAGAAGCAGGTGTTTTCAACTCAGGAAGCAGCTCTGTGTAGAAGCAGCTCTGTGTAGAAGCAGCTCTGTGTTGAAGCAGCTCTGTGTAGAAGCAGCTCTGTGTAGAAGCAGCTCTGTGTAGAAGCAGCTCTGTGTAGAAGCAGCTCTGTGTAGAAGCAGCTCTGTGTAGAAGCAGCTCTGTGTAGAAGCAGCTCTGTGTAGAAGCAGCTCTGTGTAGAAGCAGCTCTGTGTAGAAGCAGCTCTGTGTAGAAGCAGCTCTGTGTAGAAGCAGCTCTGTGTAGAAGCAGCTCTGTGTAGAAGCAGCTCTGTGTAGAAGCTCTGTGTAGAAGCAGCTCTGTGTAGAAGCAGCTCTGTGTAGAAGCAGCTCTGTGTAGAAGCAGCTCTGTGTAGAAGCAGCTCTGTGTAGAAGCAGCTCTGTGTAGAAGCAGCTCTGTGTAGAAGCAGCTCTGTGTAGAAGCAGCTCTGTGTAGAAGCAGCTCTGTGTAGAAGCAGGTGTTTTCAACTCAGGAAGCAGCTCTGTGTAGAAGCAGCTCTGTGTAGAAGCAGCTCTGTGTAGAAGCAGCTCTGTGTAGAAGCAGCTCTGTGTAGAAGCAGCTCTGTGTAGAAGCAGCTCTGTGTAGAAGCAGCTCTGTGTAGAAGCAGCTCTGTGTTGAAGCAGCTCTGTGTAGAAGCAGCTCTGTGTAGAAGCAGCTCTTTTCAACTAGAAGCAGCTCTGTGTAGAAGCAGCTCTGTGTAGAAGCAGCTCTGTGTTGAAGCAGCTCTGTGTAGAAGCAGCTCTGTGTAGAAGCAGCTCTGTGTAGAAGCAGCTCTGTGTAGAAGCAGCTCTGTGTAGAAGCAGCTCTGTGTAGAAGCAGCTCTGTGTAGAAGCAGCTCTGTGTAGAAGCAGCTGTTTTCAACTCAGGAAGCAGCTCTGTGTAGAAGCAGCTCTGTGTAGAAGCAGCTCTGTGTAGAAGCAGCTCTGTGTAGAAGCAGCTCTGTGTAGAAGCAGCTCTGTGTAGAAGCAGCTCTGTGTAGAAGCAGCTCTGTGTAGAAGCAGCTCTGTGTAGAAGCAGCTCTGTGTAGAAGCAGCTCTGTGTAGAAGCAGCTCTGTGTTGAAGCAGCTCTGTGTAGAAGCAGCTCTGTGTAGAAGCAGCTCTGTGTAGAAGCAGCTCTGTGTAGAAACAGCTCTGTGCTCTGTGTAAAGCAGCTCTGTGTAGAAGCAGCTCTGTGTAGAAGCAGCTCTGTGTAGAAGCAGCTCTGTGTAGAAGCAGCTCTGTGTAGAAGCAGCTCCGTGTAGAAAGCAGCTCTGTGTAGAAGCAGCTGTTTTCAACAGCTCAGGAGGCAGCTCTGTGTAGAAGCAGCTGTGTGTAGAAGCAGCTCTGTGTAGAAGCAGCTCTGTGTTGAAGCAGCTCTGTGTAGAAGCAGCTCTGTGTAGAAGCAGCTCTGTGTAGAAGCAGCTCTGTGTAGAAGCAGCTCTGTGTTGAAGCAGCTCTGTGTAGAAGCAGCTCTGTGTAGAAGCAGCTCTGTGTTGAAGCAGCTCTGTGTAGAAGCAGCTCTGTGTAGAAGCAGCTCTGTGTAGAAGCAGCTCTGTGTAGAAGCAGCTCTGTGTAGAAGCAGCTCTGTGTTGAAGCAGCTCTGTGTAGAAGCAGCTCTGTGTAGAAGCAGCTCTGTGTAGAAGCAGCTCTGTGTAGAAGCAGCTCTGTGTTTGTGTCAGGAAGCAGCTCTGTGTTGAAGCAGCTCTGTGTTGAAGCAGCTCTGTGTAGAAGCAGCTCTGTGTAGAAGCAGCTCTGTGTAGAAGCAGCTCTGTGTAGAAGCAGCTCTGTGTAGAAGCAGCTCTGTGTTGAAGCAGCTCTGTGTAGAAGCAGCTCTGTGTTGAAGCAGCTCTGTGTAGAAGCAGCTCTGTGTAGAAGCAGCTCTGTGTAGAAGCAGCTCTGTGTAGAAGCAGCTCTGTGTTGAAGCAGCTCTGTGTAGAAGCAGCTCTGTGTAGAAGCAGCTCTGTGTTGAAGCAGCTCTGTGTAGAAGCAGCTCTGTGTAGAAGCAGCTCTGTGTAGAAGCAGCTCTGTGTAGAAGCAGCTCTGTGTAGAAGCAGCTCTGTGTAGAAGCAGCTCTGTGTAGAAGCAGCTCTGTGTAGAAGCAGCTCTGTGTAGAAGCAGCTCTGTGTAGAAGCAGCTCTGTGTAGAAGCAGCTCTGTGTAGAAGCAGGTGTTTTCCACAGAGCTGACTCACTCCAGTGTTTCCATGACGTTGTCAGTTACCTGAACGTTGTCCTCTGTCTATAGATATTAGAAAACATCACCAGCCCTGAATGAAACTACGGTATGAGTGACACCTTCCATTCAGACTCAGAGGGCATCCCTAATGGCACCCTATTCTCTATGTAGAGTCCTGGTCTAAAGTAGTGTACTATATACGGAATAGGGTTCTATAGGGCCCTGGTCTAAAGTAGTGTACTATATATAGGGAATAGGGTTCTATAGGGCCCTGGTCTAAAGTAGTGTACTATATATAGGGAATAGGGTTCTATAGTACTATATAGGGAATAGGGTTCTATAGTGGTCTAAAGTAGTGTACTATATAGGAATAGGGTTCTATAGGGCCCTGGTCTAAAGTAGTGTACTATATAGGGGGCCCTGGTCTAAAGTAGTACTATAGGGAATAGGGTTCTATAGGGCCCTGGTCTAAAGTAGTGTACTATATAGGGAATAGGGTTCTATAGGGCCCTGGTCTAAAGTAGTGTACTACTACTATATAGAATAGGGTTCTATAGGGCCCTGGTCTAAAGTAGTGTACTATATAGGGAATAGGGTTCTATAGGGCCCTGGTCTAAAGTAGTGTACTATATATAGGGAATAGGTTTCTATAGGGCCCTGGTCTAAAGTAGTGCACTATATATAGGGAATAGGGTTCTATAGGGCCCTGGTCTAAAGTAGTGCACTATATATAGGGAATAGGGTTCTATAGGGCCCTGGTCTAAAGTAGTGCACTATATAGGGAATAGGGTTCTATAGGGCCCTGGTCTAAAGTAGTGCACTATATAGGGAATAGGGTTCTATAGGGCCCTCTAAAGGTCTAAAGTAGTGGGCTATATATAGGGAATAGGGTTCTATAGGGCCCTGGTCTAAAGTAGTGCACTATATAGGGAATAGGGAATAAAGTTCTATATATAGGGAATAGGGTTCTATAGGGCTGGTCTAAAGTAGTGCACTATATAGGGTATAGGTGCAATTTGAAATGAAATCCCAGCCTGGACTACAGTCTCTGTTTTAGAAGCATAGTACTACTTAAAGGATCCAGTGACCCCAGTCCAGCTGTGGAGAGTGGAGAGTGGAGAGTGGAGAGTGGAGAGGGGAGAGTGGAGAGTGGAGAGTGGAGAGGGGAGAGTGGAGAGTGGAGAGTGGAGAGTGGAGAGGGGAGAGTGGAGAGTGGAGAGGGGAGAGAGGGAGAGTGGAGAGGGGAGAGTGGAGAGGGGAGAGTGGAGAGTGGAGAGGGGAGAGTGGAGAGTGGAGAGGGAGAGGGGAGAGTGGAGAGTGGAGAGGGAGAGGGGAGAGGGGAGAGGGGAGAGGGGAGAGTGTCTCATTGTTTAGTGAATTATCCATCCCTCTACTCTTTGGAGAAATAAATAGTGTCGATCCAAACTCAGAAATACGAAAACCAAGACCTCGGGTTTTATGTTTCATCTTGCTTTTGATTTTGCTGTTGTACTCCAAAGTACCTGTGTAGAATAGTATTTGAATAAACTAGTGAATGAAAGGCAGTCTTTGAAAATCCCAGCATGGTGTTTTGAGATTGCATTGAGACTGGAGCAGCTCTGTAGAAAACCAATACAATACAATACAATACAATACAATACAATACAATACAATACAATACAATACAATACAATACAATACAATACAATACAATACAATACAATACAGAGCTCTTCCTGGAGCATGACCCTGATTCCATAGACACAATGAGAAGTCCCTGAGGTTTCCTGTAGCTCCTGCAAAGTGAGAAGTCCCTGAACATGTTTTCCTCCCCTCTCTCTCCCCTCCTTACAGAGCTCTTCCTGGAGCTCCTCGACAACAGTGAGAAGTCCCTGAATAACTGCTTTCCTCCTCTCTCTCCCCTCCTTACAGAGTTCTTCCTGGAGCTCCTAGACAACAGTGAGAAGTCCCTGAATAACATGCTTTTCTCTCCCCTCTCTCTCCCCTCCTTACAGAGATCTTCCTGGAGCTCCTAGACAACAGTGAGAAGTCCCTGAATAACATGCTTTTCTCTCCCCTCTCTCTCCCTCCTTACAGAGTTCTTCCTGGAGCTCCTCGACAACAGTGAGAAGTTCCTGAATAACATGCTTTTCTCTCCCCTCTCTCTCCCCTCCTTACAGAGTTCTTCCTGGAGCTCCTCGACAACAGTGAGAAGTCCCTGAATAACATGTTCACGCGGACCTACGGGAAGGTGTACGTGCAGAACGGTGAGCTGTTCCAGGACCTGTTCACGGAGCTGAAGCGCTACTACACCGGGGGGAACGTCAACCTGGAGGAGATGCTGAATGACTTCTGGTCCCGTCTGCTAGAGAGGATGTTTCAGCTGCTGAACTCTCAGTACCACTTCACCGACGACTACTTGGAGTGCGTCAGTAAATACACTGACCAGCTGAAGCCTTTCGGTGACGCGCCCGGAAACTAAAGGCCCAGGTCACGAGGGCCTTCATCGCTGCAAGGACCTTCGTCCAGGGCCTCATGGTGGGCAGGGAGGTGGCTAACAGGGTGGCTAAGGTACGTTATTCAGTTTATGGTCTTCTCACCCTAATCCTGACCCAGACCCTAACTCTGACCCTAACTCTGACCCAGACACTAACTCTGACCCTAACTCTGACCCAGACCCTAACTCTGACCCTAACTCTGACCCAGACATTAACTCTGACCCTAACTCTGACCCAGACACTAACTCTGACCCAGACCCTAACTCTGACCCTAACTCTGACCCAGACCCTAACTCTGACCCAGACCCTAACTCTGACACAACCCCCTAACTCTGACCGTAACTTTGGACTAACCCTCTGACACAGACCCTAACTCTGACACTGACTCTGACCCTAACTCTAACTCTGTAAGGGAATACCCCCCTGTATTGGACAAAAATGAATGGCATGTCATTGGCATCGGACAAACCATATACACATTGGCCAATACCACCCAATTCGGCGTTGATTCATCCAAAGTGTATTGCAAATGCCATATGGTAATTGCCAGTTGTAACACTTTAAAAATTCAACAGGGGGCAAATGCGCTCCACCGGGGTTTTTCATATTGGAGATGTAACCCAAATTAATGTCCAAAAGTAAAATTTTGAAAAAATGAACTTTTTTTCAAAAACTTATCACCCCTTAAAAAAGTGCTTTCTGGACCGTTTTTCGAAATTCTTTCGATTTTTTTGTCAATTACACATGTGTAAGAACTGTATGAATATACTTTTGTCCAATTTTATTATCATAATTTTTAAAAAAAAATTTATATGCGCATAAGGAATATGTTTTGTCCAATTCCAATATGATTTCATAGGAAGTCAAAAGTCAAAAGTCAAAAATGTCAAAATTTTGTAAAAACTTCACACACCCATAAAAAGTGCTTTCTGGACCGTTTTCGAAATTCTTTCGATTTTTTGTCAATTACACATGTGTAAGAACTGTATGAATATACTTTTGTCCAATTTTATTATCATATTTTTTTATATATTTTTTTAAATTGTGCATAAGGATTTTTTTTGTGGGCCAAATGACGTAAGAAATTTGACATGCTCAAAAATCCTGCAGAAATGCAAAATTGACTGGCCTGATGAACTCGGGATGGCCGGGCAGTGATAGTTGTACATTTCCATCACTCGTTGTGTTGATTTCATCATGTCCATTAGGTGATGTTTTTTCACTATAGAATCATATTGCAAGTGCACGCGCATTTGCAATATGTTTCAATGTGCATTTACCATATGAAATTTGACATGCTCAAAAATGCAAAATTGACTGGTCTGATGGACACAGGATGGCCGAGCAGTGATAGTTGTACATTTCCATCACTCGTTGTGTTGATTTCATCATGTCCATTAGGTGATGTTTTTTCACTATAGAATCATATTGCAAGTGCACGCGCATTTGCAATATGTTTCAATGTGCATTTACCATATGAAATTTGACATGCTCAAAAATGCAAAATTGACTGGTCTGATGGACACAGGATGGCCGAGCAGTGATAGTTGTACATTTCCATCACTCGTTGTGTTGATTTCATCATCTCCGTTAGGTGATGTTTTTACACTATAGAATCATATTGCAAATGCACGTGCATTGTTGTGCAACTGGTAACCCAAAAATAAAAATATGGTTGTAAATGCATTTACCGGTCATTCTGATATTAATGCTCGCTATGGGAACACAGGATGGCCGGGCAGTGATAGTTGTACATTTCCATCACTCGTTGTGTTGATTTCATCATGTCCATTAGGTGATGTTTTTACACTATAGAATCATATTGCAAGTGCGCGCGCATTTGCAATATGTTTCAATGTGCATTTACCATATGAAATTTGACATGCTCAAAAATGCAAAATTGACTGGTCTGATGAACACAGGATGGCTGAGCAGTGATAGTTGTACATTTCCATCACCTGTTGTGTTGATTTCATCATGTCCATTTGTTTATGTTTTCTCACTTTTGCAAAGTCACTGTGCATTTGCAATATGGTTCAATGGGCAGGTACCATCACGAATTTGTCATGCTATAAAAATCCTGCAGGAATGTGAAATTGACTGGTCTGATGAACACAGGATGGCCGAGCAGTGATAGTTGTACATTTCCATCACTTGTTGTGTTGATTTCATCATGTCCATTAGGTGATGTTTTTCACTATAGAATCATATTGCAAATGCACGTGCATTGTTGTGCAACTGGTAACCCAAAAATTAAAATATGGTTGTAAATGCATTTACCGGGACTCCTATTATCCATGCCCGCTATGGGAGTACCCTACTACGGCCCTCTATCTATGGGGGCAGTCCTGAGTGCTTTATGGACTGTTTAAAATATTCTGATGGATACGCATGTTGTGCAACTGGTGATTGAAAATAGGCACCTGGTAACCCAAAAATGAAAATATGGTTGTGAATGCATTTACCGGTCATTCTGATATTAATGCCCGCTATGGGAACACAGGATGGCCGAGCAGTGATAGTTGTACATTTCCATCACTCGTTGTGTTGATTTCATCATGTCCATTAGGTGATGTTTTTACACTATAGAATCATATTGCAAGTGCGCGCGCATTTGCAATATGTTTCAATGTGCATTTACCATATGAAATTTGAAATGCTCAAAAATGCAAAATTGACTGGTCTGATGGACACAGGATGGCCGAGCAGTGATAGTTGTACATTTCCATCACTCGTTGTGTTGATTTCATCATGTCCATTAGGTGATGTTTTTACACTATAGAATCATATTGCAAGTGCGCGCGCATTTGCAATATGTTTCAATGTGCATTTACCATATGAAATTTGAAATGCTCAAAAATGCAAAATTGACTGGTCTGATGGACACAGGATGGCCGAGCAGTGATAGTTGTACATTTCCATCACTCGTTGTGTTGATTTCATCATGTCCATTAGGTGATGTTTTTCACTATAGAATCATATTGCAAGTGCACGCGCATTTGCAATATGTTTCAATGTGCATTTACCATATGAAATTTGACATGCTCAAAAATGCAAAATTGACTGGTCTGATGAACACAGGATGGCTGAGCAGTGATAGTTGTACATTTCCATCACCTGTTGTGTTGATTTCATCATGTCCATTTGTTTATGTTTTCTCACTTTTGCAAAGTCACTGTGCATTTGCAATATGGTTCAATGGGCAGGTACCATCACGAATTTGTCATGCTATAAAAATCCTGCAGGAATGTGAAATTGACTGGTCTGATGAACACAGGATGGCCGAGCAGTGATAGTTGTACATTTCCATCACTTGTTGTGTTGATTTCATCATGTCCATTAGGTGATGTTTTTCACTATAGAATCATATTGCAAATGCACGTGCATTGTTGTGCAACTGGTAACCCAAAAATTAAAATATGGTTGTAAATGCATTTACCGGGACTCCTATTATCCATGCCCGCTATGGGAGTACCCTACTACGGCCCTCTATCTATGGGGGCAGTCCTGAGTGCTTTATGGACTGTTTAAAATATTCTGATGGATACGCATGTTGTGCAACTGGTGATTGAAAATAGGCACCTGGTAACCCAAAAATGAAAATATGGTTGTGAATGCATTTACCGGTCATTCTGATATTAATGCCCGCTATGGGAACACAGGATGGCCGAGCAGTGATAGTTGTACATTTCCATCACTCGTTGTGTTGATTTCATCATGTCCATTAGGTGATGTTTTTACACTATAGAATCATATTGCAAGTGCGCGCGCATTTGCAATATGTTTCAATGTGCATTTACCATATGAAATTTGACATGCTCAAAAATGCAAAATTGACTGGTCTGATGGACACAGGATGGCCGAGCAGTGATAGTTGTACATTTCCATCACTCGTTGTGTTGATTTCATCATGTCCATTAGGTGATGTTTTTCACTATAGAATCATATTGCAAATGCACGTGCATTGTTGTGCAACTGGTAACCCAAAATTAAAATATGGTTGTAAATGCATTTACCGGTCATTCTGATATTAATGCTCGCTATGGGAACACAGGATGGCCGGGCAGTGATAGTTGTACATTTCCATCACTCGTTGTGTTGATTTCATCATGTCCATTAGGTGATGTTTTACACTATAGA
>NW_026278739.1:0-2853 GCF_023373465.1 Oncorhynchus keta | reverse complement strand
ATTGTAATGTATTGCCTCTTCCTTCATACCCACTCTAGGTATCCATCCTTCATACCCACCCTAGGTATCTATCCTTCATACCCACTCTAGGTATCTATCCTTCATACCCACTCTAGGTATCTATCCTTCATACCCACCCTAGGTATCCATCCTTCATACCCACCCTAGGTATCCATCCTTCATACCCAACCTAGGTATCCATCCTTCATACCCACTCTAGGTCCCGGTCCTTCATACCCACTCTAGGTATCCATCCTTCATACCCACCCTAGGTATCCATCCTTCATACCCACCCTAGGTATCCATCCTTCATACCCACTCTAGGTATCCATCCTTCATACCCATCCTAGGTATCTATCCTTCATACCCACTCTAGGTATCCATCCTTCATACCCACCCTAGGTATCTATCCTTCATACCCACTCTAGGTATCCATCCTTCATACCCACCCTAGGTATCTATCCTGGGTATCCATCCTTCATACCCACTCTAGGTATCCATCCTTCATACCCACCCTAGGTATCTATCCTTCATACCCACTCTAGGTATCCATCCTTCATACCCACCCTAGGTATCTATCCTGGGTATCCATCCTTCATACCCACTCTAGGTATCCATCCTGGGTATCCATCCTTCATACCCACTCTAGGTATCCATCCTGGGTATCCATCCTTCATACCCTCTCTAGGTATCCATCCTTCATACCCACCCTAGGTATCTATCACTACTGTTGACCAGGGCTCTTCACTACACAGAGAATAGGGTTCCCCTTGGGACGTACACTAGATAATTCCCTCACTACCTGGCAGAAAACCATTCTTCAGAGAGCTTAAGGCTTCAAGGCAAGGCAGCCAACAGGTTTGCGAAATCCTTGTGGGTTTTTTGTTGTTGTCCTGGCGTGTTTTTCAATTCACAGGCAGCTCTTTGCTTTGGGAAGCGCCAGTAGGTGCTTTGATTTTGTGACTCATCAGAAGGTGAAGACAGCCAATTGCTTTCACCTTAATAAGCTCCCCATCCCCGTTCTGTGTATTCCAGAAATTAAAGGAAACACATAGTCAGTTGAATGACTGAATGCATTCAACCCAAATGTGTCTTCCGTAATTTAACCCAATCAGAGGAGAGGACAGATTGACATTTTTAATCATTTGCATTTTCCTCCCCCACAAAATAAATTATCTCTGTTTTTCCAGTTTGAGACTCCTGGAGTTAATTGAATTCCTGTTAACTTTATCACGGTGGAATTTCAATGAAAGAGGAGCTCTAATTGAGATTCATTCGATCCAGGGATCTATTAATGCACAACATAGGGATGGAGGCTGGTGAGGAAGTAGTAGTAGCTGTAGTAGCTGGTAAAGATGCAGGTCATTAAGACAGGCTTTCCCTCAGTAGTAGCTGGTAAAGATGCAAGTCATTAAGACAGACTTTCCCTCAGTAGTAGCAGGTAAAGATGCAGGTCATTAAGACAGGCTTTCCCTCAGTAGTAGCAGGTAAAGACGCAGGCCATTAAGACAGACTTTCCCTCAGTAGTAGCTGCTAAAGATGCAGGCCATTAAGACAGACTTTCCCTCAGTAATAGCTGGTAAATATGCAGGCCATTAAGACAGACTTTCCCTCAGTAATAACTGGTAAAGATGCATGTCATTAAGACAGGCTTTCCCTCAGTAATAACTGGTAAAGATGCAAGTCATTAAGACAGACTTTCCCTCAGTAGTAGCTGGTAAAGATGCAAGTCATTAAGACAGACTTTCCCTCAGTAGTAGCAGGTAAATATGCAGGCCATTAAGACAGACTTTCCCTCAGTAGTAGCAGGTAAAGACGCAGGCCATTAAGACAGACTTTCCCTCAGTAGTAGCAGGTAAAGACGCAGGCCATTAAGACAGACTTTCCCTCAGTAATAGCAGGTAAAGATGCAGGTCATTAAGACAGACTTTCCCTCAGTAATAGCAGGTAAAGATGCAGGCCATTAAGACAGACTTTCCCTCAGTAATAGCTGGTAAAGATGCAGGTTATTAAGACAGACTTTCCCTCAGTAATAGCAAGTAAAGATGCAGGCCATTAAGCCATATGTTTAAGTTCATCTTCTTTTCCCAGAGCAAATACAATAGAGCCAAGATCAATGCCAGGAGGATGGTAAACAAGACCAACACAGGAGGAAAGTGTGGCTAAATTATGGACTACTCTATAAGGGGAACTGGAACTGAAATCTAAGTTACAGCGCCGTGAAAACGTATTTACCTCCTTTCTGATTTTCGCTATTTTTTTAAACATATTTTAGAAACTGAATGTTAACAGATCTTCAACCAAAACCTAATATTAGATAAAGGGAACCTGAGTTTACAAATAACATTTAAAAAAATGGATACTTATTTAATTTATTTAATTAACAAAGTTAAATAAGGCAAGTCGTCCAGGTCCTGAGGCAGCAAAGCCTTCCCCAAACCATCACACTACCACCACCATGCTTGTGTGTTGGTGTGAGGTTCTTACTGTGGGAATGCACTGTTTGGTTTTCACTAGGGACACATGCATAACGGGACACACGTCATCCCAAAAGTTTACTAAAGATTGTCAAAAAGCACCTGGAAGATCATCAAAACACTTGGGTTCCATTATGCCTGAACAATTAATTAAATTTACATTGACCCCCCCCCCTTTGTTTTTACACTGCTGCTACTCGCCCTGCCTAAACCAACGGTTACTGTATGTAACCTAGCCCTGCCTAAACCAATGGTTACTGTATGTAACCTAGCCCTGCCTAAACCAATGGTTGCTGTATGTAACCTAGCCCTGCCTAAACCAACGGTTACTGTATGTAACCTAGCCCTGCCTAAACCAACGGTTACTGTATGTAAC
>NW_026278738.1:0-35910 GCF_023373465.1 Oncorhynchus keta | reverse complement strand
TCCAGACCTGTCCATGTAATGATGCTGACACCTTGTTGTCCTGTAGTTCCAGACCTGTCCATGTAATGATGCTGACACCTTGTTGTCCTGTAGTTCCAGACCTGTCCATGTAATGATGCTGACACCTTGTTGTCCTGTAGTTCCAGACCTGTCCATGTAATGATGCTGACACCTTGTTGTCCTGTCCTGTAGTTCCAGACCTGTCCATGTAGCGATGCTGACACCTTGTTGTCCTGTAGGCTGGTAGTTCCAGACCTGTCCATGTGTAATGATGCTAACACCTTGCTGTCCTGTAGCTGGTAGTTCCAGACCTGTCCATGTAATGATGCTGACACCTTGTTGTCCTGTGTTGTAGTTCCAGACCTGTCCATGTAATGATGCTGACACCTTGTTGTCCTGTCCTGTAGTTCCAGACCTGTCCATGTAATGATGCTGATACCTTGTTGTCCTGTAGTTCCAGACCTGTCCATGTAATGATGCTGACACCTTGTTGTCCTGTAGTTCCAGACCTGTCCATGTAATGATGCTGACACCTTGTTGTCCTGTAGTTCCAGACCTGTCCATGTAATGATGCTGACACCTTGTTGTCCTGTAGTTCCAGACCTGTCCATGTAATGATGCTGACACCTTGTTGTCCTGTCCTGTAGTTCCAGACCTGTCCATGTAATGATGCTGACACCTTGTTGTCCTGTCCTGTAGTTCCAGACCTGTCCATGTAATGATGCTGACACCTTGTTGTCCTGTAGTTCCAGACCTGTCCATGTAATGATGCTGACACCTTGTTGTCCTGTAGGTTGGTAGTTCCAGACCTGTCCATGTAGTGATGCTAACACCTTGTTGTCCTGTAGGTTGGTAGTTCCAGACCTGTCCATGTAATGATGCTAACACCTTGTTGTCCTGTAGGTTGGTAGTTCCAGACCTGTCCATGTAATGATGCTAACACCTTGTTGTCCTGTCCTGTAGTTCCAGACCTGTCCATGTAATGATGCTGACACCTTGTTGTCCTGTAGGTTGGTAGTTCCAGACCTGTCCATGTAATGATGCTAACACCTTGTTGTCCTGTAGGTTGGTAGTTCCAGACCTGTCCATGTAATGATGCTAACACCTTGTTGTCCTGTAGGTTGGTATTCCAGACCTGTCCATGTAACATGCTAACACCTTGTTGTCCTGTAGGTTGGTAGTTCCAGACCTGTCCATGTAATGATGCTAACACCTGTTGTCCTGTAGGTTGGTGAACGAGACCTGTCCATGTAATGATGCTGACACCTTGTTGTCCTGTAGTTCCAGACCTGTCCATGTAATGATGCTGACACCTTGTTGTCCTGTAGTTCCAGACCTGTCCATGTAATGATGCTGACACCTTGTTGTCCTGTAGTTCCAGACCTGTCCATGTAATGATACCTTGTTGTCCTGTAGTTCCAGACCTGTCCATGTAATGATGCTGACACCTTGTTGTCCTGTAGGTTGGTAGTTCCAGACCTGTCCATGTAATGATACCTTGTTGTCCTGTAGTTCCAGACCTGTCCATGTAATGATGCTGACACCTTGTTGTCCTGTAGTTCCAGACCTGTCCATGTAATGATGCTGATACCTTGTTGTCCTGTCCTGTAGTTCCAGACCTGTCCATGTAATGATGCTAACACCTTGTTGTCCTGTAGGTTGGTAGTTCCAGACCTGTCCATGTAATGATGCTAACACCTTGTTGTCCTGTAGGTTGGTAGTTCCAGACCTGTCCATGATGCTGAACCTTGATGTCCTGACACCTTCCATGTAATGTCCTGTCCTGTAGTTCCAGACCTGTCCATGTAATGATGCTAACACCTTGTTGTCCTGTAGTTCCAGACCTGTCCATGTAATGATGCTAACACCTTGTTGTCCTGTAGTTCCAGACCTGTCCATGTAATGATGCTGACACCTTGTTGTCCTGTAGGTTCCAGACCTGTCCATGTAATGATGCTGACACCTTGTTGTCCTGTAGGCTGGTCCAGACCTGTCCATGTAATGATGCTGACACCTTGTTGTCCTGTAGGTTCCAGACCTGTCCATGTAATGATGCTGACACCTTGTTGTCCTGTAGTTCCAGACCTGTCCATGTAATGATGCTGACACCTTGTTGTCCTGTAGCTCCAGACCTGTCCATGTAATGATGCTGACACCTTGTTGTCCTGTAGTTCCAGACCTGTCCATGTAATGATGCTGACACCTTGTTGTCCTGTAGTTCCAGACCTGTCCATGTAATGATGCTGATACCTTGTTGTCCTGTAGCTCCAGACCTGTCCATGTAATGATGCTGATACCTTGTTGTCCTGTAGCTCCAGACCTGTCCATGTAATGATGCTGATACCTTGTTGTCCTGTAGTTCCAGACCTGTCCATGTAATGATGTTGATACTCCAAGCTGTCCTGTAGCTCCAGACCTGTCCATGTAATGATGCTGACACCTTGTTGTCCTGTAGTTTGGTAGTTCCAGACCTGTCCATGTAATGATGCTGATACCTTGTTGTCCTGTAGTTCCAGACCTGTCCATGTAATGATGCTGACACCTTGTTGTCCTGTAGGTTGGTAGTTCCAGACCTGTCCATGTAATGATGCTGACACCTTGTTGTCCTGTAGGTTGGTAGTTCCAGACCTGTCCATGTAATGATGCTGACACCTTGTTGTCCTGTAGTTCCAGACCTGTCCATGTAATGATGCTGATACCTTGTTGTCCTGTAGTTCCAGACCTGTCCATGTAATGATGCTGACACCTTGTTGTCCTGTAGTTCCAGACCTGTCCATGTAATGATACCTTGTTGTCCTGTAGTTCCAGACCTGTCCATATAATGATGCTGTTACCTTGTTGTCCTGTAGCTCAGACCTGTCCATGTAATGATGCTGATACCTTGTTGTCCTGCTGGCTCAGACTGTCCATGTAATGATGCTGATACCTTGTTGTCCTGTAGTTCCAGACCTGTCCATGTAATGATGCTGATACCTTGTTGTCCTGTAGCTCCAGACCTGTCCATGTAATGATGATGACACCTTGTTGTCCTGTAGCTCCAGACCTGTCCATCTGTAATGATGCTGACACCTTGTTGTCCTGTAGTTCCAGACCTGTCCCATGTAATGATGCTGACACCTTGTTGTCCTGTAGTTCCAGACCTGTCCATGTAATGATGCTGACACCTTGTCCTGTCCAGACCTGTAGTTCCAGACCTGTCCATGTAATGATGCTGACACCTTGTAATGTCCATGCTGATACCTTGTTGTCCTGTAGTTTCAGACCTGTCCATGGTGAGTTCCTGTAGACCTGTCCATGTAATGATGCTGACACCTTGTTGTCCTGTAGTTCCAGTTGGATGCTGACACCTTGTTGTCCTGTCCTGTAGTTCCAGACCTGTCCATGTAATGATGCTAACACCTTGTTGTCCTGTAGTTCCAGTTGGTAGTTCCAGAGACCTGTCCATGTAATGATGCTGACACCTTGTTGTCCTGTAGTTCCAGACCTGTCCATGTAATGATACCTTGTTGTCCTGTAGTTCCAGACCTGTCCATGTGTAATGATGCTGACACCTTGTTTGTCCTGGCTCAGACCATCCCATGTAATGATGCTGACACCTTGTTGTCCTGTAGTTCCAGACCTGTCCATGTAATGATGCTGACACCTTGTTGTCCTGTAGTTCCAGACCTGTCCATGTAATGATGCTGACACCTTGTTGTCCTGTAGTTCCAGACCTGTCCATGTAATGATGCTGACACCTTGTTGTCCTGTAGGTTGGTAGTTCCAGACCTGTCCATGTAATGATGCTGACACCTTGTTGTCCTGTAGTTCCAGACCTGTCCATGTAATGATGCTAACACCTTGTTGTCCTGTAGGTTGGTAGTTCCAGACCTGTCCATGTAATGATGCTGACACCTTGTTGTCCTGTAGGTTGGTAGTTCAGACCTGTCCATGTAATGATGCTGACACCTTGTTGTCCTGTAGTTTCAGACCTGTCCATGTAATGATGCTGACACCTTGTTGTCCTGTAGTTCCAGACCTGTCCATGTAATGATGCTGACACCTTGTTGTCCTGTAGTTCCAGACCTGTCCATGTAATGATGCTGAGTTCACCTTGTTGATCCACCTTGTTGTCCTGTAGGTTCAGACCTGTCATGTAATGATACACTTGTTGTCCTGTAGTTCCAGACCTGTCCATGTAATGATGCTGACACCTTGTTGTCCTGTAGTTCCAGACCTGTCCATGTAATGATGCTGATACCTTGTTGTCCTGTCCTGTAGTTCCAGACCTGTCCATGTAATGATGCTAACACCTTGTTGTCCTGTAGGTTGGTAGTTCCAGACCTGTCCATGTAATGATGCTAACACCTTGTTGTCCTGTAGGTTGGTAGTTCCAGACCTGTCCATGTAATGATGCTGACACCTTGTTGTCCTGTCCTGTAGTTCCAGACCTGTCCATGTAATGATGCTGATACCTTGTTGTCCTGTAGTTCCAGACCTGTCCATGTAATGATGCTGACACCTTGTTGTCCTGTAGTTTGGTAGTTCCAGACCTGTCCATGTAATGATGCTAACACCTTGTTGTCCTGTAGTTCCAGACCTGTCCATGTAATGATGCTGACACCTTGTTGTCCTGTAGTTCCAGACCTGTCCATGTAATGATGCTGACACCTTGTTGTCCTGTAGCTCCAGACCTGTCCATGTAATGATGCTGATACCTTGTTGTCCTGTAGTTCCAGACCTGTCCATGTAATGATGCTGACACCTTGTTGTCCTGTAGCTCCAGACCTGTCCATGTAATGATGCTGACACCTTGTTGTCCTGTAGTTCCAGACCTGTCCATGTAATGATGCTGATACCTTGTTGTCCTGTAGTTCCAGACCTGTCCATGTAATGATGCTGATACCTTGTTGTCCTGTAGGTTGGTAGTTCCAGACCTGTCCATGTAATGATGCTGACACCTTGTTGTCCTGTAGGTTGGTAGTTCCAGACCTGTCCATGTAATGATACCTTGTTGTCCTGTAGTTCCAGACCTGTCCATGTAATGATGCTGATACCTTGTTGTCCTGTAGTTCCAGACCTGTCCATGTAATGATGCTGACACCTTGTTGTCCTGTAGGTTGGTAGTTCCAGACCTGTCCATGTAATGATGCTAACACCTTGTTGTCCTGTAGGTTGGTAGTTCCAGACCTGTCCATGTAATGATGCTGACACCTTGTTGTCCTGTAGTTCCAGACCTGTCCATGTAATGATGCTGACACCTTGTTGTCCTGTAGTTCCCAGACCTGTCCATGTAGTGGTCTTGACACCTTGTTGTCCTGTAGTTCAGACCTGTCCATGTAATGATGCTGACACCTTGTTGTCCTGTAGGTTCCAGACCTGTCCATGTAATGATGCTGACACCTTGTTGTGCTGTAGGTTCCAGACCTGTCCATGTAATGATGCTGACACCTTGTTGTCCTGTGTAGGTTGGTAGTTCAGACCTGTCCATGTAATGATGCTGACACCTTGTTGTCCTGTAGCTCCAGACCTGTCCATGTAATGATGCTGATACCTTGTTGTCCTGTAGTTCCAGACCTGTCCATGTAATGATGCTAACACCTTGTTGTCCTGTAGGTTGGTAGTTCCAGACCTGTCCATGTAATGATGCTGACACCTTGTTGTCCTGTAGTTCCAGACCTGTCCATGTAATGATGCTGACACCTTGTTGTCCTGTAGGTTGGTAGTTCCAGACCTGTCCATGTAATGATGCTGACACCTTGTTGTCCTGTAGGTTGGTAGTTCCAGACCTGTCCATGTAATGATGCTAACACCTTGTTGTCCTGTAGGTTGGTAGTTCCAGACCTGTCCATGTAATGATGCTGACACCTTGTTGTCCTGTAGCTCCAGACCTGTCCATGTAATGATGCTGATACCTTGTTGTCCTGTAGTTCCAGACCTGTCCATGTAATGATGCTGACACCTTGTTGTCCTGTAGTTCCAGACCTGTCCATGTAATGATGCTGACACCTTGTTGTCCTGTAGTTCCAGACCTGTCCATGTAATGATGCTGATACCTTGTTGTCCTGTAGCTCCAGACCTGTCCATGTAATGATGCTGATACCTTGTTGTCCTATAGTTCAGACCTGTCCATGTAATGATGCTGATACCTTGTTGTCCTGTCCATGTAATGATAGTTCCAGACCTGTCCATGTAATGATGCTGATGTAATGATACCTTGTTGTCCTGTAGTTCAGACCTGTCCATGTAAATGATGCTGACACCTTGTTGTCCTGTAGCTTCCAGACCTGTCCATGTAATGATGCTGACACCTTGTTGTCCTGTCCTGTAGTTCAGACCTGTCCATGTAATGATGCTGACACCTTGTTGTCCTGTAGTTCCAGACCTGTCCATGTAATGATGCTGACCTTGTTGTCTGTAGTTCCAGACCTGTCCATGTAATGATGCTGACACCTTGTTGTCCTGTCCTGTAGTTCCAGACCTGTCCATGTAATGATGCTGACACCTTGTTGTCCTGTAGTTCCAGACCTGTCCATGTAATGATGCTGACACCTTGTTGTCCTGTAGTTCCAGACCTGTCCATGTAATGATGCTGACACCTTGTTGTCCTGTAGTTCCAGACCTGTCCATGTAATGATGCTGACACCTTGTTGTCCTGTAGCTCCAGACCTGTCCATGTAATGATGCTGACACCTTGTTGTCCTGTCCTGTAGTTCCAGACCTGTCCATGTAATGATGCTGACACCTTGTTGTCCTGTAGTTCCAGACCTGTCCATGTAATGATGCTGACACCTTGTTGTCCTGTAGCTCCAGACCTGTCCATGTAATGATGCTGACACCTTGTTGTCCTGTAGTTCCAGACCTGTCCATGTAATGATGCTGAACATTGTCCTGTAGTTCCAGACCTGTCCATGTAATGATGCTGACACCTTGTTGTCCTGTAGGTTGGTAGTTCCAGACCTGTCCATGTAATGATGCTGACACCTTGTTGTCCTGTGGGTTAGTTTCCAGACCTGTCCATGTAATGATGTTGTCCTGAGTTCCAGACCTGTGTTGTGCTGATACCTTGTTGTCCAGACCTGTCCATGTAATGATGCTGACACCTTGTTGTCCTGTAGTTGGTAGTTCCAGACCTGTCCATGTAATGATGCTGACACCTTGTTGTCCTGTAGGTTGGTAGTTCCAGACCTGTCCATGTAATGATGCTGACACCTTGTTGTCCTGTAGTTTGAGACCTGTCCATGTAATGATGCTGACACCTTGTTGTCCTGTAGACCTGTTGTAATGATGCTGAGTTCCAGACCTGTCCATGTAATGATGCTGACACCTTGTTGTCCTGTAGGTTGGTAGTTTAGACCTGTCCATGTAATGATGCTGACACCTTGTTGTCCTGTAGTTCCAGACCTGTCCATGTAATGATGCTGACACCTTGTTGTCCTGTAGTTCCCAGACCTGTCCATGTAATGATGCTGACACCTTGTTGTCCTGTAGTTCCAGACCTGTCCATGTAATGATGCTGATACCTTGTTGTCCTGTAGTTCCAGACCTGTCCATGTAATGATGCTGACACCTTGTTGTCCTGTAGTTCCAGACCTGTCCATGTAATGATGCTGACACCTTGTTGTCCTGTAGTTCCAGACCTGTCCATGTAATGATGCTGACATACCTTGTTGTCCTGTAGCTCAGACCTGTCCATGTAATGATGCTGATACCTTGTTGTCCTGTCCTGTAGTTCCAGACCTGTCCATGTAATGATGCTGACACCTTGTTGTCCTGTAGGTTCCAGACCTGTCCATGTAATGATGCTGACACCTTGTTGTCCTGTAGGTTCCAGACCTGTCCATGTAATGATGCTGACACCTTGTTGTCCTGTCCTGTAGTTCCAGACCTGTCCATGTAATGATGCTGACACCTTGTTGTCCTGTAGTTCCAGACCTGTCCATGTAATGATGCTGACACCTTGTTGTCCTGTAGTTCCAGACCTGTCCATGTAATGATGCTGACACCTTGTTGTCCTGTAGTTCCAGACCTGTCCATGTAATGATGCTGACACCTTGTTGTCCTGTAGCTCCAGACCTGTCCATGTAATGATGATACCTTGTTGTCCTGAGTTCCAGACCTGTGTTAATGATGCTGACACCTTGTTGTCCTGTAGTTCCAGACCTGTCCATGTAATGATGCTGACACCTTGTTGTCCTGTAGTTCCAGACCTGTCCATGTAATGATGCTGACACCTTGTTGTCCTGTAGTAGCTCCAGACCTGTCCATGTAATGATGCTGACACCTTGTTGTCCTGTAGTTCCAGACCTGTCCATGTAATGATGCTGAGTTCCACCTTGTTGTCCTGTAGTTCCAGACCTGTCCATGTAATGATGCTGATACCTTGTTGTCCTGTAGTTCCAGACCTGTCCATGTAGTAGTTCCAGACCTGTCCATGTAATGATGCTGACACCTTGTTGTCCTGTAGTTCCAGACCTGTCCAGTTCCAGACCTGTCCATGTAATGATGCTAACACCTTGTTGTCCTGTAGTTCCAGACCTGTCCATGTAATGATGCTGATACCTTGTTGTCCTGTAGTTCCAGACCTGTCCATGTAATGATGCTGACACCTTGTTGTCCTGTAGTTCCAGACCTGTCCATGTAATGATGCTGACACCTTGTTGTCCTGTAGTTCCAGACCTGTCCATGTAATGATGCTGACACCTTGTTGTCCTGTAGTTCCAGACCTGTCCATGTAATGATGCTGATACCTTGTTGTCCTATAGTTCCAGACCTGTCCATGTAATGATGCTGACACCTTGTTGTCCTGTCCTGTAGTTCCAGACCTGTCCATGTAATGATGCTGACACCTTGTTGTCCTGTAGGTTGGTAGTTCCAGACCTGTCCATGTAATGATGCTGACACCTTGTTGTCCTGTAGGTTGACACCTTGTTGTTGTGGATTTCCAGACCTGTCCATGTAATGATGCTGACACCTTGTTGTCCTGTCCTTGTTAGTTCCAGACCTGTCCATGTAATGATGCTGACACCTTGTTGTCCTGTAGTTCCAGACCTGTCCATGTAATGATGCTGATACCTTGTTGTCCTGTAGTTCCAGACCTGTCCATGTAATGATGCTGACACCTTGTTGTCCTGTAGTTCCAGACCTGTCCATGTAATGATGCTAACACCTTGTTGTCCTGTAGTTCCAGACCTGTCCATGTAATGATGCTGATACCTTGTTGTCCTGTAGTTCCAGACCTGTCCATGTAATGATGCTGATACCTTGTTGTCCTGTAGTTCCAGACCTGTCCATGTAATGATGTCTAATGATGCTGACACCTTGTTGTCCTGTCCTGTAGTTCCAGACCTGTCCATGTAATGATGCTGACACCTTGTTGTCCTGTAGGTTCCAGACCTGTCCATGTAATGATGCTGATACCTTGTTGTCCTGTAGTTCCAGACCTGTCCATGTAATGATGCTGACACCTTGTTGTCCTGTAGTTCCAGACCTGTCCATGTAATGATGCTGACACCTTGTTGTCCTGTCCTGTCCAGATGATGCTGATACCTTGACCTGTCCATGTAATGATGCTGACACCTTGTTGTCCTGTAGTTCCAGACCTGTCCATGTAATGATGCTGACACCTTGTTGTCCTGTAGTTCCAGACCTGTCCATGTAATGATGCTGACACCTTGTTTCCAGACCTGTCCATGTAATGATGTTTGTCCTGTAGTTCCAGACCTGTCCATGTAATGATGTTGTCCTGAGTTCCAGACCTGTGTAATGATGCTGACACCTTGTTGTCCTGTAGTTCCAGACCTGTCCATGTAATGATGCTGATACCTTGTTGTCCTGTCCTGTAGTTCCAGACCTGTCCATGTAATGATGCTAACACCTTGTTGTCCTGTCCTGTAGTTCCAGACCTGTCCATGTAATGATGCTGATACCTTGTTGTCCTGTAGTTCCAGACCTGTCCATGTAATAATGATGCTGATACCTTGTTGTCCTGTAGGTTGGTAGTTCCAGACCTGTCCATGTAATGATACCTTGTTGTCCTGTAGGTTGGTAGTTTCAGACCTGTCCATGTAATGATACCTTGTTGTCCTGTCCTGTAGGTTGGTAGTTCCAGACCTGTCCATGTAATGATACCTTGTTGTCCTGTAGGTTGGTAGTTCCAGACCTGTCCATGTAATGATACCTTGTTGTCCTGTCCTGTAGGTTGGTAGTTTCTGCCTGTCCATGTAATGATACCTTGTTGTCCTGTCCTGTAGGTTGGTAGTTTCTGCCTGTCCATGTAATGATACCTTGTTGTCCTGTCCTGTAGGTTGGTAGATCCAGACCTGTCCATGTAATGATACCTTGTTGTCCTGTCCTGTAGGTTGGTAGTTTCTGCCTGTCCATGTAATGATACCTTGTTGTCCTGTAGGTTGGTAGATCCAGACCTGTCCATGTAATGATACCTTGTTGTCCTGTCCTGTAGGTTGGTAGTTCCAGACCTGTCCATGTAATGATACCTTGTTGTCCTGTCCTGTAGGTTGGTAGTTTCTGCCTGTCCATGTAATGATACCTTGTTGTCCTGTAGGTTGGTAGATCCAGACCTGTCCATGTAATGATACCTTGTTGTCCTGTAGGTTGGTAGTTCTAGACCTGTCCATGTAATGATACCTTGTTGTCCTGTCCTGTAGGTTGGTAGTTTCTGCCTGTCCATGTAATGATACCTTGTTGTCCTGTAGGTTGGTAGATCCAGACCTGTCCATGTAATGATACCTTGTTGTCCTGTAGGTTGGTAGATTCTGCCTGTCCATGTAATGATACCTTGTTGTCCTGTCCTGTAGGTTGGTAGATCCAGACCTGTCCATGTAATGATACCTTGTTGTCCTGTAGGTTGGTAGTTCCAGACCTGTCCATGTAATGATACCTTGTTGTCCTGTAGGTTGGTAGTTTCTGCCTGTCAGAAGCAGACCTGTCCATGGATGCTGATGCCTTCTCCTCTGAGACCAGACCTGCTGACAAACATGGGGACTATTCGTCATCAACGGTTCCAAGATGTGGATCAGCAACGCAGAGCAGGCACCTTGTTTCTGGTGATGGCCAGACGTGGACCCTTGTCTGCTGTGAGTTCAGACCCCATGTAGTCACCACCCCACCCACCCTGTCCATGCAGTCACCACCCCACGCAGTCACCACCCCACCCACCCCATGCGGTCACCACCCCTGTACCCAACCCACGCAGTCACCACGCAGTCACCAACCCACCCATGTAATGATACCCACGCAGTCACCACCCCACACACAGTCACCAACCCACCCAGCCCTGCAGTCAGTTCCACCCCACCCACCCCACGCAGTCACCACCCCACCCCCTTGTTGTCCTGTCATAGTCACCACCCCATGTCAATGATACCTTGTTGTCCGCAGTCACCTGCCCCACCCAACCCCACAGTCACCACCTGTCCACCCAGCCCACGCAGGTCACCACCCCATGTAGCCTTGTTGTCACGCAGGTCAGATCCACCCCATGTAACCCACTGTCCTGTAGGTCAGTTCCAGACCTGTCCATGCAGTCACCTTGTTGTCCCCTGCAGTTGGTACCACCCCCACCCAACCCACTGTAGTCAGATCCAGCCTGGCATGTCATGACCCCACGCAGTCACCACCTGTCCATGTAATGATACCCCTGTCCTGTAGTCACCAGCCTGTCCATGTAATGATCACCTTGCCCTGTACGTTGTCATCCAGACCTGTCCAGTCACCATACCCACGCAGTCACCACCCCACCCATGTACCCCCATGCAGTCACCAGCCCACGCAGTCACCACCCCACCCAATGATACCCACGCAGTCACCACCCCACGCAGTCACCTTGTTGTCCCCACTCAGCCCACAGAAGCAGTCACCACCCTCTCAGCCCACGCAGTCACCACCCCACCCAAGCGCCAGAGCAGCAGTCACCACCCCACCAGTTCACCCCACGCAGTCACCACCCCACCCAACCCACGCAGTCACCACCCCACCCACCCCACGCAGTCACCACCCCACCCACCCCACGCAGTCACCACCCCACCCAACCCACGCAGTCACCACCCCCCACCCAACCCACGCAGTCACCACCCCCACCCAACCCACGCAGTCACCACCCCACCCAACCCACGCAGTCACCACCCCCACCCAACCCACGCAGTCACCAACCCACCCAACCCACGCAGTCACCACCCCATGCAGTCACCAACCCACCCAGCCCACACAGTGCCACCCAACCCAACCCACGCAGTCACCACCCCACCCAAACCACGCAGTCACCACCCCTCCCACCCACGCAGTCACCACCCCACCCAACCCACGCAGTCACCACCCCACCCAACCCACGCAGTCACCACCCCACGCAGTCACCACCCCACGCCAGTCACCACCCCACCCAGCCCACGCAGTCACCACCCCACCCACCAGCCCACGCAGTCACCAGCCCACGCAGTCACCAGCCACGCAGTCACCACCCCCACCCACGCAGTCACCACCCCACCCAACCCACGCAGTCACCACCCCCACCCAACCCACGCAGTCACCACCCCACCCAGCCCACGCGGTCACCACCCCAACCCACGCAGTCACCACCCCACCCCAGGCAGTCACCACCCCCACGCAGTCACCACCCCACGCAGTCACCACCCCACCCAACCCACGCAGTCACCACCCACCCAACCCACGCAGTCACCACCCCACCCACCCCACGCAGTCACCACCCACCCAACCCACGCAGTCACCACCCCCACCCACCCCACGCAGTCACCACCCCACGCAGTCACCACCCCCACCCAACCCACGCAGTCACCACCCCACGCAGTCACCACCCACGCCCACGTCACCACCCCACCCACTCCACGCAGTCACCACCCCACCCAGCCCACGCAGTCACCACCCCACCCACCCCACGCAGTCACCACCCCACCCAACCCACGCAGTCACCACCCCACCCACCCCACGCAGTCACCACCCCCACCCAGCCCACGCAGTCACCACCCCACCCAATCACGCAGTCACCACCCCACCCAACCCACGCAGTCACCAACCCACCCAGCCCACGCAGTCACCAACCCACCCAACCCACGCAGTCACCACCCCACCCAGCCCACGCAGTCACCACCCCCACCCAACCCACGCAGTCACCACCCCACCCAACCCACGCAGTCACCACCCCACTCAGCCCACGCAGTCACCACCCACCCAACACGCAGTCACCACCCCATGCAGTCACCAGCCCCACCCAGCCCACGCAGTCACCACCCAACCCAGCCCACGCAGTCACCACCCCACCCAAACCACGCAGTCACCACCCAACCCAGCCCACGCAGTCACCACCCCACCCAACCCACGCAGTCACCACCCCACCCAGCCCCCACGCAGTCACCACCCCACCCACCCCACGCAGTCACCACCCCACCCCACGCAGTCACCACCCCCCACGCAGTCACCACCCCACCCAACCCACGCAGTCACCACCCCACCCAGCCCACGCAGTCACCACCCCACCCACCCCACGCAGTCACCAGCCCACGCAACCCACGCAGTCACCAGCCCACGCAGTCACCACCCACCCACGCAGTCACCAGCCCACGCAGTCACCACCCCACCCAACCCACGCAGTCACCACCCCACCCAGCCCACGCAGTCACCAACCCACCCAGCCCACGCAGTCACCAGCCCAGCCCACGCAGTCACCACCCCACCCAACCCAGGCAGTCACCACCCCCCACGCAGTCACCACCCCACGCAGTCACCAACCCCACCCAACCCACACAGTCACCACCCACCCAACCCACGCAGTCACCACCCCCACCCACCCCACGCAGTCACCACCCACCCAACCCACGCAGTCACCACCCCCACCCACCCCACGCAGTCACCACCCCCCACGCAGTCACCACCCCACGCAGTCACCACCCCCACCCAACCCACGCAGTCACCACCCGCAGTCACCACCCACGCAGTCACCACCCCACCCACTCCACGCAGTCACCACCCCCCACCCAGCCCACGCAGTCACCACCCCACCCACCCACGCAGTCACCACCCCACCCAGCCCACGCAGTCACCACCCCCACCCACCCCACGCAGTCACCACCCCCACCCAACCCACGCAGTCACCACCCCCACCCAACCCACACAGTCACCACCCCACCCAACCCACGCAGTCACCAACCCACCCAGCCCACGCAGTCACCAACCCACCCAACCCACGCAGTCACCACCCCACCCAACCCACGCAGTCACCACCCCCACCCAGTCGCAGTCACCACCCCCACCCAACCCACGCAGTCACCACCCCACCCAGCCCACGCAGTCACCACCCCCCCAGCCCACGCAGTCACCACCCCACCCAGCCCACGCAGTCACCACCCCACCAGTCACCACGCAGTCACCACCCCATGCAGTCACCAGCCCACCCAACCCACGCAGTCACCACCCCACCCAACCCACGCAGTCACCACCCCCACCCAACCCACGCAGTCACCACCCCACCCAACCCACGCAGTCACCACCCCACCCACCCCACGCAGTCACCACCCCACCCAACCCACGCAGTCACCACCCCACCCACCCCACGCAGTCCACCACCCCACCCACCCCACGCAGTCACCACCCAGTCACCACCCCACGCAGTCACCACCCCCACCCACCCCACGCAGTCACCACCCCACTCAGCCCACGCAGTCACCACCCCCACTCAGCCCACGCAGTCACCACCCCACCCAACCCACGCAGTCACCACGCAGTCACCAACCCAACCAACCCACGCAGTCACCACCCCACTCAACCCACGCAGTCACCACCCCCACTCAACCCCACGCAGTCACCACCCCACCCAGCCCACGCAGTCACCACGCAGTCACCACCCCACCCAACCCCACACAGTCACCAACCCACCCACCCCACGCAGTCACCACCCCACCCAGCCCACGCAGTCACCACGCAGTCACCACCCCACCCAACCCCACACAGTCACCACCCCACCCAACCCACGCAGCCACCACCCCACGCAGTCACCACCCCACCCAACCCACGCAGTCACCACCCCCGCAGTCACCACCCCCACTCACCCCACGCAGTCACCACCCCACCCACCCCACGCAGTCACCACCCCACCCAACCCACGCAGTCACCACCCCCACCCACCCCACGAAGTCACCACCCCACCCAACCCACGCAGTCACCACCCCACCCACCCCACGCAGTCACCACCCCACCCAACCCACGCAGTCACCACCCCACCCAACCCACGCAGTCACCACCCCACCCAACCCACGCAGTCACCACCCCACCCAACCCACGCAGTCACCACCCCCACCCAGCCCACGCAGTCACCAACCCACCCAACCCACGCAGTCACCACCCCATGCAGTCACCAACCCACCCAACCCACGCAGTCACCACCCAACCCAACCCACGCAATCACCACCCCACCCAAACCACGCAGTCACCACCCAAACCAACCCACGCAGTCACCACCCCACCCAACCCACGCAGTCACCACCCCACCCAACCCACGCAGTCACCACCCCACCCAACCCACGCAGTCACCAACCCACGCAGTCACCACCCCACCCAACCCACGCAGTCACCACCCCACCCAACCCACGCAGTCACCAGCCCACGCAGTCACCAGCCCACGCAGTCACCAGCCCACGCAGTCACCACCCCACCCAGCCCACGCAGTCACCACCCCCACCCAACCCACGCAGTCACCAACCCACCCAACCCACGCAGTCACCAACCCAACCCACGCAGTCACCAACCCCACCCAACCCAGGCAGTCACCACCCCACGCAGTCACCACCCCACGCAGTCACCAACCCCACCCAACCCACGCAGTCACCACCCACCCACCCACGCAGTCACCACCCCACCCACCCCACGCAGTCACCACCCACCCAACCCACGCAGCCACCACCCCACCCACCCCCCGCAGTCACCACCCCACGCAGTCACCACCCCACGCAGTCACCACCCCACCCAACCCATGCAGTCACCACCCCACGCAGTCACCACCCCACGCAGTCACCACCCCACCCACTCCACGCAGTCACCACCCCACCCAACCCACGCAGTCACCACCCCACCCACCCCACGCAGTCACCACCCCCACCCAACCCACGCAGTCACCACCCCACCCACCCCACGCAGTCACCACCCCACCCAGCCCACGCAGTCACCACCCCCACCCAACCCACGCAGTCACCACCCACCCAGCCCACGCAGTCACCAACCCACCCAACCCACGCAGTCACCAACCCACCCAACCCACGCAGTCACCAACCCACCCAACCCACGCAGTCACCACCCCACCCAACCCACGCAGTCACCACCCCACCCAACCCACGCAGTCACCACCCCACCCAACCCACGCAGTCACCACCCCACCCAACCCACGCAGTCACCAACCCACCCAACCCACGCAGTCACCACCCCACCCACCCCACGCAGTCACCACCCCATGCAGTCACCAACCCACCCAACCCACGCAGTCACCACCCAACCCAACCCACGCAGTCACCACCCCACCCAAACCACGCAGTCACCACCCCACCCAACCCACGCAGTCACCACCCCACCCAACCCACGCAGTCACCCCCCCACCCAACCCACGCAGTCACCACCCCCACCCAACCCACGCAGTCACCACCCCACCCACCCCACGCAGTCACCACCCCACGCAGTCACCACCCCACGCAGTCACCACCCCACCCACCCCACGCAGTCACCACCCCACGCAGTCACCACCCCCACCCACCCCACGCAGTCACCACCCCCACCCACCCCATGCAGTCACCACCCCACCCACCCCACGCAGTCACCAACCCACCCAACCCCACGCAGTCACCACCCCCACCCAACCCACGCAGTCACCACCCCACCCACCCCACGCAGTCACCAACCCACCCAACCCACCCAACCCCACGCAGTCACCAACCCACGCAGTCACCACCCCACCCAACCCACCCAACCACCCCACGCAGTCACCAATCCACCCACCCCACGCAGTCACCACCCCACCCAACCCACGCAGTCACCACCCCACCCAACCCACGCAGTCACCACCCCACCCAACCCACGCAGTCACCACCCCACGCAGTCACCACCCCACGCAGTCACCAACCCACCCACCCCACGCAGTCACCACCCCACCCAACCCACGCAGTCACCACCCCACCCAACCCACGCAGTCACCACCCCACGCAGTCACCACCCCACCCACCCCACGCAGTCACCACCCCACCCAACCCACGCAGTCACCACCCCACCCAACCCACGCAGTCACCACCCCACGCAGTCACCACCCCACCCAACCCACGCAGTCACCACCCCACGCAGTCACCAACCCACGCAGTCACCACCCCACGCAGTCACCAACCCATGCAGTCACCAACCCACGCAGTCACCACCCCACCCAACCCACGCAGTCACCACCCCACGCAGTCACCAACCAAACCCACGCAGTCACCAAACCAACCCACACAGTCACCAACCCACGCAGTCACCAACCCACGAAGTCACCAACCCACGCAGTCACCAACCAAACCCACGCAGTCACCAACCCACGCAGTCACCAACCCAACCCACGCAGTCACCAACCCACGCAGTCACCAACCCACGAAGTCACCAACCCATCCACGCAGTCACCAACCAAACCCACGCAGTCACCAACCCACGAAGTCACCAACCCATCCACGCAGTCACCAACCAAACCCACGCAGTCACCAACCAAACCCACGCAGTCACCAACCAAACCCACGCAGTCACCAACCCGCGCAGTCACCAACCCACGCAGTCACCAACCAAACCCACGCAGTCACCAACCCACGCAGTCACCAAACAAACCCACGCAGTCACCAAACAAACCCACGCAGTCACCGAACAAACCCACGCAGTCACCGAACAAACCCACGCAGTCACCAGCCAAACCCACACAGTCACCAACCAAACCCACGCAGTCACCAACCCACGCAGTCACTAACCCACACAGTCACCAAACAAACCCACGCAGTCACCAACCCACGCAGTCACCAACCCACGCAGTCACCAACCCACGCAGTCACCAGCCAAACCCACGCAGTCACCAGCCCACGCAGTCACCAACCCACGCAGTCACCAGCCCACGCAGTCACCAGCCCACGCAGTCACCAGCCAAACCCACGCAGTCACCAACCCACGCAGTCACCAGCCAAACCCACGCAGTCACCAGCCCACGCAGTCACCAGCCCACGCAGTCACCAACCAAACCCACGCAGTCACCAACCCACGCAGTCACCAACCCACTCAGTCACCAACCCAACCCACGCAGTCACCAACCCACGCAGTCACCAACCCACACAGTCACCAACCCAACCCACGCAGTCACCAACCCACGCAGTCACCAACCCACACAGTCACCAACCCAACCCACGCAGTCACCAACCCACACAGTCACCAAACAAACCCACGCAGTCACCAACCCACGCAGTCACCAACCCAACCCACGCAGTCACCAACCAAACCCACGCAGTCACCAACCAAACCCACGCAGTCACCAACCCACGCAGTCACCAACCAAACCCACGCAGTCACCAACCAAACCCACGCAGTCACCAACCCACGCAGTCACCAACCCACACAGTCACCAACCCACGCAGTCACCAAACAAACCCACGCAGTCACCAACCCAACCCACGCAGTCACCAACCCACGCAGTCACCAAACAAACCCACGCAGTCACCAACCCACGCAGTCACCAAACAAACCCACGCAGTCACCAAACCAACCCAGGCAGTCACCAACCCACGCAGTCACCAAACAAACCCACGCAGTCACCAACCCACGCAGTCACCAACCCACGCAGTCACCAACCCAACCCACGCAGTCACCAACCCACGCAGTCACCAACCCACGCAGTCACCAACCCACGCAGTCACCAACCCAACCCACACAGTCACCAACCCAACCCACGCAGTCACCAACCAAACCCACGCAGTCACCAACCCACGCAGTCACCAACCCACGCAGTCACCAAACAAACCCACGCAGTCACAAACCCACGCAGTCACCAACCAAACCCACGCAGTCACCAACCCACGCAGTCACCAACCCACACAGTCACCAACCCAACCCACGCAGTCACCAACACACACAGTCACCAACCCAACCCACGCAGTCACCAACCCACACAGTCACCAACCCACGCAGTCACCAACCCACGCAGTCACCAACCCACGCAGTCACCAACCCACGCAGTCACCAACCCACGCAGTCACCAACCCACGCAGTCACCAACCCAACCCACGCAGTCACCAAACCCACGCAGTCACCAACCCACGCAGTCACCAACCAGGTCTTGTCTTCAGGTTGTGGAGGAGTTTCTCCTTAGTGTTTGTCTTCAGGCTGTAGAGGAGTTTCTCCTTAGTGTTTGTCTTCAGACTGTAGAGGAGTTTCTCCTTAGTGTTTCTCTTCAGACTGTAGAGGAGTTTCTCCTTAGTGTTTGTCTTCAGGCTGTAGAGGAGTTTCTCCTTAGTGTTTGTCTTCAGACTGTAGAGGAGTTTCTCCTTAGTGTTTGTCTTCAGGCTGTAGAGGAGTTTCTCCTTAGTGTTTGTCTTGTCTTCAGACTGTAGAGGAGTTTCTCCTTAGTGTTTGTCTTGTCTTCAGACTGTAGAGGAGTTTCTCCTTAGTGTTTGTCTTCAGACTGTAGAGGAGTTTCTCCTTAGTGTTTGTCTTGTCTTCAGGCTGTGGAGGAGTTTCTCCTTAGTGTTTGTCTTCAGACTGTAGAGGAGTTTCTCCTTAGTGTTTGTCTTCAGACTGTAGAGGAGTTTCTCCTTAGTGTTTGTCTTGTCTTCAGACTGTGGAGGAGTTTCTCCTTAGTGTTTGTCTTGTCTTCAGGCTGTAGAGGAGTTTCTCCTTAGTGTTTGTCTTGTCTTCAGACTGTAGAGGAGTTTCTCCTTAGTGTTTGTCTTGTCTTCAGACTGTAGAGGAGTTTCTCCTTAGTGTTTGTCTTCAGACTGTAGAGGAGTTTCTCCTTGGTGTTTTGTCTTCAGGCTGTGGAGGAGTTTCTCCTTAGTGTTTGTCTTCAGACTGTAGAGGAGTTTCTCCTTAGTGTTTGTCTTGTCTTCAGGCTGTAGAGGAGTTTCTCCTTAGTGTTTGTCTTCAGACTGTAGAGGAGTTTCTCCTTAGTGTTTGTCTTCAGACTGTAGAGGAGTTTCTCCTTAGTGTTTGTCTTCAGACTGTAGAGGAGTTTCTCCTTAGTGTTTGTCTTCAGACTGTAGAGGAGTTTCTCCTTAGTGTTTGTCTTCAGACTGTAGAGGAGTTTCTCCTTAGTGTTTGTCTTGTCTTCAGACTGTAGAGGAGTTTCTCCTTAGTGTTTGTCTTGTCTTCAGACTGTAGAGGAGTTTCTCCTTAGTGTTTGTCTTCAGACTGTAGAGGAGTTTCTCCTCAGTGTTTGTCTTCAGACTGTAGAGGAGTTTCTCCTTAGTGTTTGTCTTCAGACTGTAGAGGAGTTTCTCCTTAGTGTTTGTCTTCAGGCTGTGGAGGAGTTTCTCCTTAGTGTTTGTCTTCAGACTGTAGAGGAGTTTCTCCTTAGTGTTTGTCTTGTCTTCAGACTGTAGAGGAGTTTCTCCTTAGTGTTTGTCTTGTCTTCAGACTGTAGAGGAGTTTCTCCTTAGTGTTTGTCTTCAGACTGTAGAGGAGTTTCTCCTTAGTGTTTGTCTTCAGACTGTAGAGGAGTTTCTCCTTGGTGTTTTGTCTTCAGGCTGTGGAGGAGTTTCTCCTTAGTGTTTGTCTTCAGACTGTAGAGGAGTTTCTCCTTAGTGTTTGTCTTCAGACTGTAGAGGAGTTTCTCCTTAGTGTTTGTCTTCAGACTGTAGAGGAGTTTCTCCTTAGTGTTTGTCTTCAGACTGTAGAGGAGTTTCTCCTTAGTGTTTGTCTTGTCTTCAGACTGTAGAGGAGTTTCTCCTTAGTGTTTGTCTTGTCTTCAGGCTGTGGAGGAGTTTCTCCTTAGTGTTTGTCTTCAGACTGTAGAGGAGTTTCTCCTTAGTGTTTGTCTTGTCTTCAGACTGTAGAGGAGTTTCTCCTTAGTGTTTGTCTTGTCTTCAGACTGTAGAGGAGTTTCTCCTTAGTGTTTGTCTTGTCTTCAGACTGTAGAGGAGTTTCTCCTTAGTGTTTGTCTTGTCTTCAGACTGTAGAGGAGTTTCTCCTTAGTGTTTGTCTTCAGACTGTAGAGGAGTTTCTCCTTAGTGTTTGTCTTCAGACTGTAGAGGAGTTTCTCCTCAGTGTTTGTCTTCAGACTGTAGAGGAGTTTCTCAAAAGAGTGTTTGTCTTGTCTTCAGACTGTAGAGGAGTTTCTCCTTAGTGTTTGTCTTGTCTTCAGACTGTAGAGGAGTTTCTCCTTAGTGTTTGTCTTGTCTTCAGGCTGTAGAGGAGTTTCTCCTTAGTGTTTGTCTTGTCTTCAGACTGTAGAGGAGTTTCTCCTTAGTGTTTGTCTTGTCTTCAGACTGTAGAGGAGTTTCTCCTCAGTGTTTGTCTTCAGGCTGTAGAGGAGTTTCTCCTCAGTGTTTGTCTTCAGGCTGTGGAGGAGTTTCTCCTCAGTGTTTGATATGTCCTGTTGAGTGGTAGCTCCTAGTGCTCCTTCCTGGTTTACACTGTTGGAACCTGTGTATGTGACCAATAAAGTTTGATTTTGTATCCAGCAGTAAATGACAGTACACTTCCTCTTTTGTCGACAGGGTCACCGAGGTATCACCTGCTTCATCGTGGACAGAGACACCGAGGGGCTTCAGATCGGCAAGAAGGAGAACAAACTGGGTCTGAGAGCTTCTTCAACCTGTCCTCTCAACCTGGACAACATCAAGGTAGGTAGGCTCTTCAACCTGTCCTCTCAACCTGGATAACATCAAGGCAGGTAGGCTCTTCAACCTGTCCTCTCAACCTGGACAACATCAAGGTAGGTAGGCTCTTCAACCTGTCCTCTCAACCTGGATAACATCAAGGTAGGTAGGCTCTTCAACCTGTCCTCTCAACCTGGATAACATCACGGTAGGTAGGCTCTTCAACCTGTCCTCTCAACCTGGACAACATCAAGGTAGGTAGGCTCTTCAACCTGTCCTCTCAACCTGGACAACATCAAGGTAGGTAGGCTCTTCAACCTGTCCTCTCAACCTGGACAACATCAAGGTAGGTAGGCTCTTCAACCTGTCCTCTCAACCTGGATAACATCAAGGTAGGTAGGCTCTTCAACCTGTCCTCTCAACCTGGATAACATCACGGTAGGTAGGCTCTTCAACCTGTCCTCTCAACCTGGATAACATCAAGGTAGGTAGGCTCTTCAACCTGTCCTCTCAACCTGGATAACATCAAGGTAGGTAGGCTCTTCAACCTGTCCTCTCAACCTGGATAATATCAAGGTAGGTAGGCTCTTCAACCTGTCCTCTCAACCTGGATAACATCAAGGTAGGTAGGCTCTTCAACCTGTCCTCTCAACCTGGACAACATCAAGGTAGGTAGGCTCTTCAACCTGTCCTCTCAACCTGGATAACATCAAGGTAGGTAGGCTCTTCAACCTGTCCTCTCAACCTGGACAACATTAAGGTAGGTAGGCTCTTCAACCTGGATAACATCAAGGTAGGTAGACTCTTCAACCTGGATAATATCAAGGTAGGTAGGCTCTTCAACCTGTCCTCTCAACCTGGATAACATCAAGGTAGGTAGGCTCTTCAACCTGGATAACATCAAGGTAGGTAGACTCTTCAACCTGTCCTCTCAACCTGGACAACATCAAGGTAGGTAGGCTCTTCAACCTGTCCTCTCAACCTGGACAACATCAAGGTAGGTAGGCTCTTCAACCTGGATAACATCAAGGTAGGTAGACTCTTCAACCTGTCCTCTCAACGTGGATAACATCAAGGTAGGTAGACTCTTCAACCTGTCCTCTCAACCTGGATAACATCGCGGTAGGTAGACTCTTCAACCTGTCCTCTCAACCTGGATAACATCAAGGTAGGTAGACTCTTCAACCTGTCCTCTCAACCTGGATAACATCACGGTAGGTAGGCTCTTCAACCTGCCCTCTTCAACCTGGTCAACAACATCAAGGTAGGTAGACTCTTCAACCTGTCCTCTCAACCTGGACAACATCAAGGTAGGTAGACTCTTCAACCTGGATAACATCAAGGTAAGTAGGCTCTTCAACCTGGATAACATCAAGGTAGGTAGGCTCTTCAACCTGGATAACATCAAGGTAAGTAGGCTCTTCAACCTGGACAACATCAAGGTAGGTAGGCTCTTCAACCTGGATAACATCAAGGTAAGTAGGCTCTTCAACCTGGATAACATCAAGGTAGGTAGGCTCTTCAACCTGTCCTCTCAACCTGGATAACATCAAGGTAGGTAGGCTCTTCAACCTGGATAACATCAAGGTAAGTAGGCTCTTCAACCTGGATAACATCAAGGTAGGTAGGCTCTTCAACCTGCCCTCTCAACCTGGACAACATCAAGGTAGGTAGGCTCTTCAACCTGGATAACATCAAGGTAAGTAGGCTCTTCAACCTGGATAACATCAAGGTAGGTAGGCTCTTCAACCTGCCCTCTTGAACCTGGACAACATCACGGTAGGTAGGCTCTTCAACCTGCCCTCTCAACCTGGACAACATCAAGGTAGGTAGACTCTTCAACCTGTCCTCTCAACCTGGACAACATCAAGGTAGGTAGACTCTTCAACCTGGATAACATCAAGGTAAGTAGGCTCTTCAACCTGGATAACATCAAGGTAGGTAGGCTCTTCAACCTGGATAACATCAAGGTAAGTAGGCTCTTCAACCTGGACAACATCAAGGTAGGTAGGCTCTTCAACCTGGATAACATCAAGGTAAGTAGGCTCTTCAACCTGGATAACATCAAGGTAGGTAGGCTCTTCAACCTGTCCTCTCAACCTGGATAACATCAAGGTAGGTAGGCTCTTCAACCTGTCCTCTCAACCTGGATAATATCAAGGTAGGTAGGCTCTTCAACCTGCCCTCTCAACCTGGACAACATCAAGGTAGGTAGGCTCTTCAACCTGGATAACATCAAGGTAAGTAGGCTCTTCAACCTGGACAACATCAAGGTAGGTAGGCTCTTCAACCTGGATAACATCAAGGTAAGTAGGCTCTTCAACCTGGATAACATCAAGGTAGGTAGGCTCTTCAACCTGCCCTCTTGAACCTGGACAACATCACGGTAGGTAGGCTCTTCAACCTGCCCTCTCAACCTGGACAACATCAAGGTAGGTAGACTCTTCAACCTGCCCTCTTCAACCTGGACAACATCAAGGTAGGTAGACTCTTCAACCTGTCCTCTCCACCTGGACAACAACCAGCATATTGGTTACCGTTGCTATGTGCATAATAGCTAAGGTAACCAGCATATTGGTTACCGTTGCTATGTGCATAATAGCATAGGTAACCAGCATATTGGTTACCTTCACGTTGCGTCGTGCCTAAGAACAGCCCTTAGCCGTTTTTATATTGGCCACACCCCCAACCTTTATTTCTTAAATATGGATTGGTCGAAAGAACTGAGGGGACTCTTGGTCGACCAGTGTTGTTTTCGTCGGAGGACGGAGCCTAATATTTTGTCTGTTGTTGGCACCAACACTTCACCAAGTCAAATTCTGGGTACGTTGAAAATGTACTTTTTCGAATAAAAAGTGATTTCTGGTTTTGTTCAAGGTTCCCGAGAAGAACGTCTTGGGTCAGATCGGCCACGGATACAAGTACGCCATCGGCATGCTGAACGAAGGCAGGATTGGGATCGCCGCTCAGATGCTGGGGCTGGCTCAGGGTTGCTTCGACCAGGCCGTTCCCTACACCAGACAGAGGGTTCAGTTTGGCAAACGCATCTTCGACTTCCAGGTTAAAAAAAACTTATTCATTTAAAACATTTTTTATATGTCATGGAATTAATGGTTTCTCCACTTGTAGGTGTTGCTGCTATGACCAGTGTGTGGCTTGCTGATTTCTATCAAACTCATCTTTGTGATTTATTTTAAAAACCTCCATTATTCTCCATCTTTAATAATAACAATAATCGAGGTCATTTAGCAGACACTTTAAAATAAATAAATCCAAAGCGACTCAGTCATGGCTGCATACGTTTTAGCCTGGTTGGCCCCAGCGGGAATCAAACCCACAGCCCTGGCATTGCAAGCGCCATGCTCTACCACCTGAGCCACACAGAACTAGTGTTTTATTGGAAGGAAACTCAGCACACTGGTGATCATGATGCTTATATAATGTGTTACAGCACCACATCTAAAGGGTGTTCTGTAATGTGATACAGCACCACATCTAAAGGGTGTTCTGTAATGTGATACAGCACCACATCTAAAGGGTGTTCTGTAATGTGTTACAGCACCACATCTAAAGGGTGTTCTGTAATGTGATACAGCACCACATCTAAAGGGTGTTCTGTAATGTGATACAGCACCACATCTAAAGGGTGTTCTGTAATGTGTTACAGCACCACATCTAAAGGGTGTTCTGTAATGTGATACAGCACCACATCTAAAGGGTGTTCTGTAATGTGATACAGCACCACATCTAAAGGGTGTTCTGTAATGTGATACAGCACCACATCTAAAGGGTGTTCTGTAATGTGATACAGCACCACATCTAAAGGGTGTTCTGTAATGTGATACAGCACCACATCTGAAGGGTGTTCTGTAATGTGATACAGCACCACATCTAAAGGTGTTCTGTAATGTGTTACAGCACCACATCTAAAGGGTGTTCTGTAATGTCTTACAGCACCACATCTAAAGGGTGTTCTGTAATGTGATACAGCACCACATCTAAAAGGGTGTTCTGTAATGTGATACAGCACCACATCTAAAGGGTGTTCTGTAATGTTACAGCACCACATCTAAAGGGTGTTCTGTAATGTTACAGCACCACATCTAAAGGGTGTTCTGTAATGTGATACAGCACCACATCTAAAAGGGTGTTCTGTAATGTTACAGCACCACATCTAAAGGGTGTTCTGTAATGTTACAGCACCACATCTAAAGGTAGTGTTCTGTAATGTGATACAGCACCACATCTAAGGGTGTTCTGTAATGTTACAGCACCACATCTAAAGGTGTTCTGTAATGTGTTACAGCACCACATCTAAGGTAGGTTCTGTAATGTGATACAGCACCACATCAACCTGTCTGTAATGTGATACAGCACCACATCTAAGGTGTTCTGTAATGTGTTAACAGCACCACATCTAAAGGTAGTGTTCTGTAATGTGTTACAGCACCACATCTAAAGGTGTTCTGTAATGTGATACAGCACCACATCTAAAGGTGTTCTGTAATGTGATACAGCACCACATCTAAAGGGTGTTCTGTAATGTGATACAGCACCACATCTAAAGGGTGTTCTGTAATGTGATACAGCACCACATCTGAAGGAGTGTTCTGTAATGTGATACAGCACCACATCTGAAGGTGTTCTGTAATGTGTTACAGCACCACATCTAAAGGGTGTTCTGTAATGTCTTACAGCACCACATCTAAAGGGTGTTCTGTAATGTCTTACAGCACCACATCTAAAGGTTGTTCTGTAATGTGATACAGCACCACATCTAAAGGGTGTTCTGTAATGTTACAGCACCACATCTAAAGGGTGTTCTGTAATGTTACAGCACCACATCTAAAGGGTGTTCTGTAATGTGATACAGCACCACATCTAAAGGGTGTTCTGTAATGTTACAGCACCACATCTAAAGGTGTTCTGTAATGTTACAGCACCACATCTAAAGGGTGTTCTGTAATGTGATACAGCACCACATCTAAAGGGTGTTCTGTAATGTTACAGCACCACATCTAAAATGTGTTCTGTAATGTGATACAGCACCACATCTAAAGGGTGTTCTGTAATGTTACAGCACCACATCTAAAGGGTGTTCTGTAATGTTACAGCACCACATCTAAAGGGTGTTCTGTAATGTGATACAGCACCACATCTAAAGGGTGTTCTGTAATGTTACAGCACCACATCTAAAGGTGTTCTGTAATGTGATACAGCACCACATCTAAAGGGTGTTCTGTAATGTGATACAGCACCACATCTAAAGGGTGTTCTGTAATGTTACAGCACCACATCTAAAATGTTCTGTAATGTTACAGCACCACATCTAAAGGAATGTTCTGTAATGTGATACAGCACACATCTAAAGGGTGTTCTGTAATGTGATACAGCACCACATCTAAAGGGTGTTCTGTAATGTGATACAGCACCACATCTAAAGGGTGTTCTGTAATGTGTTACAGGCCATGCAGCACCACATCTAAAGGGTGTTCTGTAATGTGTTACAGGCCATGCAGCACCACATCTAAAGGGTGTTCTGTAATGTGTTACAGGCCATGCAGCACCACATCTAAAGGGTGTTCTGTAATGTGATACAGCACCACATCTAAAGGGTGTTCTGTAATGTGATACAGCACCACATCTAAAGGGTGTTCTGTAATGTGTTACAGCACCACATCTAAAGGTGTTCTGTAATGTGTTACAGCACCACATCTAAAGGGTTCTGTAATGTGATACAGCACCACATCTAAAGGTTCTGTGTTCTGTAATGTGAATGTGTTACAGCACCACATCTAAAGGGTGTTCTGTAATGTGTACAGCACCACATCTAAAGGGTGTTCTGTAATGTGATACAGCACCACATCTAAAGGGTGTTCTGTAATGTGATACATACTGTAATGTGTTACAGCACCACATCTAAAGGGTGTTCTGTAATGTTACAGCACCACATCTAAAAGGAGTGTTCTGTAATGTTACAGCACCACATCTAAAGTGTTCTGTAATGTGATACAGCACCACATCTAAGGCTGTAATGTGATACAGCACCACATCTAAAGGTGTTCTGTAATGTGGCCATACAGCACCACATCTAAAGGGTGTTCTGTAATGTGTTACAGCACCACATCTAAAGGGTGTTCTGTAATGTGATATGTGACAGCACCACATCTAAAGGGTGTTCTGTAATGTGTTACAGCACCACATCTAAAGGGTGTTCTGTAATGTGATACAGCACCACATCTAAAGGGTGTTCTGTAATGTGATACAGCACCACATCTAAAGGGTGTTCTGTAATGTGTTACAGGCCATACAGCACCACATCTAAAGGGTGTTCTGTAATGTGATACAGCACCACATCTAAAGGGTGTTCTGTAATGTGTTACAGCACCACATCTAAAGGTGTTCTGTAATGTGTACATACAGCACCACATCTAAAGGGTGTTCTGTAATGTGATGCAGGCCATACAGCACCACATCTAAGGTGTTCTGTAATGTGTTACAGCACCACATCTAAAGGGTGTTCTGTAATGTGTTACAGCACCACATCTAAAGGGTGTTCTGTAATGTGATACAGCACCACATCTAAAGGGTGTTCTGTAATGTGATACAGGCCATACAGCACCACATCTAAAGGGTGTTCTGTAATGTGATACAGGCCATACAGCACCACATCTAAAGGGTGTTCTGTAATGTGATACAGCACCACATCTAAAGGGTGTTCTGTAATGTGTTACAGCCCATACAGCACCACATCTAAAGGGTGTTCTGTAATGTGATACAGCACCACATCTAAAGGGTGTTCTGTAATGTGATACAGCACCACATCTAAAGGGTGTTCTGTAATGTGTTACAGCACCACATCTAAAGGGTGTTCTGTAATGTGATACAGCACCACATCTAAAGGGTGTTCTGTAATGTGTTACAGGCCATACAGCACCACATCTAAAGGGTGTTCTGTAATGTGATACAGCACCACATCTAAAGGGTGTTCTGTAATGTGTTACAGCACCACATCTAAAGGGTGTTCTGTAATGTGATACAGCACCACATCTAAAGGGTGTTCTGTAATGTGTTACAGCACCACATCTAAAGGTGTTCTGTAATGTGATCAACAGCACCACATCTAAAGGGTGTTCTGTAATGTGTTACAGGCCATACAGCACCACATCTAAAGGGTGTTCTGTAATGTGTTACAGCACCACATCTAAAGGGTGTTCTGTAATGTGTTACAGGCCATACAGCACCACATCTAAAGGGTGTTCTGTAATGTGATACAGCACCACATCTAAAGGGTGTTCTGTAATGTGTTACAGCACCACATCTAAAAATGTTCTGTAATGTGATACAGCACCACATCTAAAGGGTGTTCTGTAATGTGATACAGCACCACATCTAAAGGGTGTTCTGTAATGTGTTACAGGCCATACAGCACCACATCTAAAGGGTGTTCTGTAATGTGATACAGTGAAGGTTACAGCCACGTCTAAAGGGTGTTCTGTAATGTGATACAGCACCACATCTAAAGGGTGTTCTGTAATGTGTTACAGGCCATACAGCACCACATCTAAAAAAGGGTGTTCTGTAATGTATGATACAGCACCACGGTCTAAAGGGTGTTCTGTAATGTGTTACAGCACCACATCTAAAGGGTGTTCTGTAATGTGATACAGCACCACATCTAAAGGGTGTTCTGTAATGTGATACAGGCCACCACATCTAAAGGGTGTTCTGTAATGTGATACAGGCCATACAGCACCACATCTAAAGGGTGTTCTGTAATGTGTTACAGGCCATACAGCACCACATCTAAAGGGTGTTCTGTAATGTGATACAGGCCAAAAGGGTAATGTGTTACAGCACACATCTAAAGGGTGTTCTGTAATGTGATACAGCACCACATCTAAAGGGTGTTCTGTAATGTGATACAGCACCACATCTAAAGGGTGTTCTGTAATGTGATACAGCACCACATCTAAAGGGTGTTCTGTAATGTGATACAGCACCACATCTAAAGGGTGTTCTGTAATGTGTTACAGGCCATGCAGCACCACATCTAAAGGGTGTTCTGTAATGTGATACAGCACCACATCTAAAGGGTGTTCTGTAATGTGATACAGCACCACATCTAAAGGGTGTTCTGTAATGTGATACAGCACCACATCTAAAGGGTGTTCTGTAATGTGTTACAGCACCACATCTAAAGGGTGTTCTGTAATGTGATACAGCACCACATCTAAAGGGTGTTCTGTAATGTGTTACAGGCCATACAGCACCACATCTAAAGGGTGTTCTGTAATGTGATACAGCACCACATCTAAAGGGTGTTCTGTAATGTGTTACAGGCCATACAGCACCACATCTAAAGGGTGTTCTGTAATGTGATACAGCACCACATCTAAAGGGTGTTCTGTAATGTGTTACAGCACCACATCTAAAGGGTGTTCTGTAATGTGATACAGCACCACATCTAAAGGGTGTTCTGTAATGTGATACAGCACCACATCTAAAGGGTGTTCTGTAATGTGTTACAGGCCATACAGCACCACATCTAAAGGGTGTTCTGTAATGTGATACAGCACCACGTCTAAAGGGTGTTCTGTAATGTGATACAGCACCACATCTAAAGGGTGTTCTGTAATGTGTTACAGGCCATACAGCACCACATCTAAAGGGTGTTCTGTAATGTGATACAGCACCACATCTAAAGGGTGTTCTGTAATGTGTTACAGGCCATACAGCACCACATCTAAAGGGTGTTCTGTAATGTGATACAGCACCACATCTAAAGGGTGTTCTGTAATGTGTTACAGGCCATACAGCACCACATCTAAAGGGTGTTCTGTAATGTGTTACAGGCCATGCAGCACCACATCTAAAGGGTGTTCTGTAATGTGTTACAGGCCATACAGCACCACATCTAAAGGGTGTTCTGTAATGTGTTACAGGCCATACAGCACCACATCTAAAGGGTGTTCTGTAATGTGATACAGCACCACATCTAAAGGGTGTTCTGTAATGTGTTACAGCACCACATCTAAAGGGTGTTCTGTAATGTGATACAGCACCACATCTAAAGGGTGTTCTGTAATGTGATACAGCACCACATCTAAAGGGTGTTCTGTAATGTGTTACAGCACCACATCTAAAGGGTGTTCTGTAATGTGTTACAGGCCATACAGCACCACATCTAAAGGGTGTTCTGTAATGTGATACAGCACCACATCTAAAGGGTGTTCTGTAATGTGTTACAGCACCACATCTAAAGGGTGTTCTGTAATGTGATACAGCACCACATCTAAAGGGTGTTCTGTAATGTGTTACAGCACCACATCTAAAGGGTGTTCTGTAATGTGTTACAGGCCATGCAGCACCACATCTAAAGGGTGTTCTGTAATGTGTTACAGGCCATACAGCACCACATCTAAAGGGTGTTCTGTAATGTGATACAGGCCATACAGCACCACATCTAAAGGGTGTTCTGTAATGTGATACAGCACCACATCTAAAGGGTGTTCTGTAATGTGATACAGCACCACATCTAAAGGGTGTTCTGTAATGTGATACAGCACCACATCTAAAGGGTGTTCTGTAATGTGTTACAGGCCATGCAGCACCACATCTAAAGGGTGTTCTGTAATGTGATACAGCACCACATCTAAAGGGTGTTCTGTAATGTGTTACAGCACCACATCTAAAGGGTGTTCTGTAATGTGTTACAGGCCATGCAGCACCACATCTAAAGGGTGTTCTGTAATGTGTTACAGGCCATGCAGCACCACATCTAAAGGGTGTTCTGTAATGTGTTACAGGCCATGCAGCACCACATCTAAAGGGTGTTCTGTAATGTGTTACAGCACCACATCTAAAGGGTGTTCTGTAATGTGATACAGCACCACATCTAAAGGGTGTTCTGTAATGTGTTACAGCACCACATCTAAAGGGTGTTCTGTAATGTGTTACAGGCCATACAGCACCACATCTAAAGGGTGTTCTGTAATGTGTTACAGGCCATGCAGAACCACATCTAAAGGGTGTTCTGTAATGTGTTACAGCACCACATCTAAAGGGTGTTCTGTAATGTGTTACAGCACCACATCTAAAGGGTGTTCTGTAATGTGTTACAGGCCATGCAGCACCACATCTAAAGGGTGTTCTGTAATGTGTTACAGGCCATGCAGCACCACATCTAAAGGGTGTTCTGTAATGTGATACAGCACCACATCTAAAGGGTGTTCTGTAATGTGTTTCAGGCCATGCAGCACCAGATCGCTCATGTAGCCACCCAGATAGAGGCTGCCAGGCTGCTTACCTACAACGCTGCCCGGCTGAAGGAGGCAGGACGACCTTTCATCAAGGAGGCCTGCATGGCCAAGTACTTCACCTCAGAGGTGAGCTGAATGTAGAGACCAAGGCCCATGTTCATACAGCGTCTCAGAGTGCTACGATCATATAATCACTGGACTGGTCCTGTATCAGAACCCTGCTCGGAGAGGGTACCGCCCTGCTCCGAGAGGGTACCGGTACCGCCCTGCTCCGAGAGGGTACCGGTACCGCCCTGCTCCGAGAGGGTACCGGTACCGCCCTGCTCCGAGAGGGTACCGGTACCGCCCTGCTCCGAGAGGGTACCGGTACCGCCCTGCTCCGAGAGGGGTCCCGCCCTGCCCGCCCTGCTCGGAGAGGGTACCGCCCTGCTCGGAGAGGGTACCGCCCTGCTCGGAGAGGTACCGCCCTGCTCGGAGAGGGTGTTCGCCCTGCTCCGAGAGGGTACCGCCCTGCTCCGAGAGGGTCCCGCCCTGCTCCGAGAGGGGTCCCGCCTGCCCCGCCCCTGCTCGGAGAGGATCCCGCCCTGCTCGGAGGGGTCCAGCCCTACTCAGAGAGGGGTCCAGCCCTACTCAGAGAGGGGTCAGTCCTGCTCAGAGAGGGGTCCAGCCCTACTCAGAGAGGGGTCCAGCCCTACTCAGAGAGGTCCAGCCCTACTCAGAGGGGTCCAGCCCTACTCAGAGAGGGTCCAGCCCTACTCAGAGAGGGGTCCAGCCCTACCAGAGAGGGGTCCAACCCTACTCAGAGAGGGTACCGCCCTGCTCAGAGAGGGGTCCAGCCCTGCTCAGAGAGGGGTCCAGCCCTACTCAGAGAGGGGTCCAGCCCTACCAGAGAGGGGTCCAGCCCTACTCAGAGAGGGGTCCAGCCCTACTCAGAGAGGGTACCGCCCTACTCAGAGAGGGGTCCAGTCCTGCTCAGAGAGGGGTCCAGCCCTACTCAGAGGGGTCCCGCCCTACTCAGAGAGGGGTCCAGCCCTACTCAGAGAGGGGTCCAGCCCTGCTCAGAGAGGGTCCCGCCCTGCTCGGAGAGGGTCCAGCCCCTGCTCGGAGAGGGTCCCTCCCTGCTCGGAGAGGGGTCCAGCCCTGCTCAGAGAGGGTCCCGCCCTGCTCGGAGAGGGTACCGGTACCGCCCTGCTCCGAGAGGGTACCGCCCTGCTCCGAGAGGGTACCGCCCTGCTCCGAGAGGGTACCGCCCTGCTCGAGAGGGTACCGCCCTGCTCCGAGAGGGTACCAGCCCTACTCAGAGAGGGGTACAGCCCTGCTCAGAGAGGGGTCCCGCCCTGCTCAGAGAGGGGTCCCGCCCTGCTCAGAGAGGGGTCCCGCCCTGCTCAGAGGGGGTCCAGCCCTGCTCAGAGAGGGTCCAGCCCTACTCAGAGAGGGTCCAGCCCTACCAGAGAGGTACCCGTCCTACTCAGAGAGGGGTCCAGCCCTACTCAGAGAGGGGTCCCGCCCTGCTCAGAGAGGGGTACAGCCCTACTCAGAGAGGGGTCCCGCCCTGCTCAGAGAGGGGTACAGCCCTACTCAGAGAGGGGTCCAGCCCTACTCAGAGAGGGGTCCCGCCCTACTCAGAGGGGGGTCCCGCCCTACTCAGAGAGGGGTCCAGCCCTACTCAGAGAGGGTACCGCCCTACTCCGAGAGGGGTCCAGCCCTACTCAGAGAGGGTCCAGCCCTACTCAGAGAGGGTCCAGCCCTACTCAGAGAGGGGTACCGCCCTGCTCGGAGAGGGTCCCGCCCTGCTCGGAGAGGGGTCCCGCCCTGCTCGGAGAGAGGGGTCCCGCCCTGCTCGGAGAGGGTACCGGTACCGCCCCTGCTCCGAGAGGGTACCGCCCTGCTCCGAGAGGGTACCGCCCTGCTCCGAGAGGGTACCGGTACCGCCCTGCTCCGAGAGGGTCCGCCCTGCTCCGAGAGGGTACCGCCCTGCTCCGACCAGCCCTACTCAGAGAGGGGTCAGCCCTGCTCAGAGAGGGGTCCCGCCCTGCTCAGAGAGGGTCCCGCCCCTGCTCAGAGAGGGGTCCCGCCCTGCTCAGAGAGGGGTCCCGCCCTGCTCAGAGAGGGGTCCCGCCCTACTCAGAGAGGGGTCCAGCCCTACTCAGAGAGGGTACCCCGCCCTACTCAGAGAGGGGTCCAGCCCTACTCAGAGAGGGGTCCCGCCCTACTCAGAGAGGGTCCAGCCCTACTCAGAGAGGGGGTCCAGCCCTACTCAGAGAGGGGTCCCGCCCTACTCAGAGAGGGGTCCAGCCCTACTCAGAGAGGGTTCCAGCCCTACTCAGAGAGGGGTCCAGCCCTACTCAGAGAGGGGTCCAGCCCTACTCAGAGAGGGGTCCAGCCCTACTCAGAGAGGGTCCAGCCCTACTCAGAGAGGGGTCCAGCCCTACTCAGAGAGGGGTCCAGCCCTACTCAGAGAGGGGTCCCGCCCTACTCAGAGAGGGGTCCAGCCCTACTCAGAGAGGGGTCCAGCCCTACTCAGAGAGGGGTCCAGCCCTACTCAGAGAGGGGTCCAGCCCTGCTCAGAGAGGGGTCCAGCCCTACTCAGAGAGGGGTCCAGCCCTGCTCAGAGAGGGGTACCAGCCCTGCTCAGAGAGGGGTCCCGCCCTGCTCAGAGAGGGGTCCGCCCTGCTCAGAGAGGGGTCCAGCCCTGCTCAGAGAGGGGTCCCGCCCTGCTTAGAGAGGGGTCCAGCCCTACTCAGAGAGGGGGTCCCGCCCCTGCTCAGAGAGGGGTCCAGCCCTGCTCAGAGAGGGGTCCAGCCCTACTCAGAGGGGTCCAGCCCTGCTCAGAGAGGGGTCCCGCCCTGCTCAGAGAGGGTCCAGCCCTGCTCAGAGAGGGGTCCCGCCCCTACTCAGAGAGGGGTCCAGCCCTGCTCTTCTAACAGAGGGAATGAACAGTGCAAATCCAAACTATATCATTCAACAGCATCAAAGTATTTGTGTTAATTGCTCCTTGTTCTTTTCTGCATAAATTAGGTGGCAACGTTGACCACTTCAAAATGCATCGAGTGGATGGGAGGGGTAGGCTTCACCAAAGACTACCCTGTTGAGAAGTACTACAGAGATTGTAAAATAGGTAAGTTTCTATGGTTAGTTCCAAAGCTATCATGTACTGTTGCTATGCAACCCGGTGGGTAACATGACTCTGTGGGGTGGTGTTTAGGAACGCATAACTACAGTTAGCTAGCTAGTTATTGGGCCACAGCAAGGTGGAGTGGGCAGGGGAGGTGCTGGGCTGGGCACAGAAGGTAATCTGATCCTCGAGGAATTCCTCTGTCTGGTCTGACCTTGGTGTTCTAGGAGAGAGGGGGTGGGTGCTAGGAGAGAGGGGTGGGTGCTAGGAGAGAGGGGGTGGGTGCTAGGAGAGAGGGGTGGGTGCTAGGAGAGAGGGGGTGGGTGCTAGGGAGAGGGGGTGGGTGCTAGGAGAGAGGGGGTGAGTGCTTGGAGAGAGGGGTGGGTGCTAGGAGAGAGGGGTGGGTGCTAGGAGAGAGGGGGTGGGTGCTAGGAGAGGGGGTGGGTGCTAGGAGAGAGGGGGGTGGGTGCTAGGAGAGAGGGGGGGTGGGTGCTAGGAGAGAGGGGGTGGGTGCTAGGAGAGAGGGGTGGGGTGCTAGGAGAGGGGGTGAGTGCTAGGAGAGAGGGGGTGGGTGCTAGGAGAGAGGCGGTGGGTGCTAGGAGAGGGGGTGGGTGCTAGGATAGAGGGGGTGAGTGCTAGGAGAGAGGCGGTGGGTGCTAGGAGAGAGGGGTGGGTGCTAGGAGAGAGGGGTTTGTCCAAAATAAGAGGACGAGCATCACGTAACTGAACG
>NW_026278737.1:0-10550 GCF_023373465.1 Oncorhynchus keta | reverse complement strand
GTCAGTGGGGGTAAAAAATCCTCACTGATTATGTTCAATGCAATCCATTTTATAACACACAAATGATCTCACACACCACGTTGTGAACATGACGTCTTTTTCCATTACCTGGGACACAGAAGTTGTTACAGGAACGAGAAAAGAACACGTTTCCTTCATAGAATCCAATTCCCTGAACGTCAAGATTCTAAATTAGTCGAGCCAATCAAACGCACCATTAAACGGCACCAGCCATCGAGAACCGTCCCTCCGTGGCAGATTTTGGATGCATGAATGTTGTTCAAAGAATAAATCAAGAGACCTAAATGTAAGATTTATGTGGTGTGTGTGTGTGTGTGTGTGTGTGTGTGTGTGTGTGGTTATGGTATTAGTGAAGAGGCTAGAGACCAGAAATCTATCAAATCCCAGTAGCCTGTATTTCAGATGACAAGAATCAAACCTGAATGAGAACGTCATCTGATATTTACAGCTGTGCAGTGGAGGCACACACACACACACACACACACACACACACACACACACACACACACACACACACACACACACACACACACACACACACACACGTCCCTATATCACTCTGAGTGCTGCTGCTGCCTTACCAACACACCCTGGCCCACATCCCTCTCCCCCCACCAATTCCCCAGCTCCCCATCTGTTATTAAAACGGCACTATATTTTCACTAAGCTTTTCCAACTCTCTCCCTTGTAAGCTTATCTCAGCTCAACACCATGGTGCAGGCTTTACAGTAGGCGTCTTATCCCTACATACAGGCTTTACAGTAGGCCTCTTCTCTCTACATACAGGCTTTACAGTAGGCGTCTTATCCCTACATACAGGCTTTACAGTAGGCGTCTTATCCCTACATACAGGCTTTACAGTAGGCCTCTTATCCCTACATACAGGCTTTACAGTAGGCCTCTTATCCCTACATACAGGCTTTACAGTAGGCCTCTTATCCCTACATACAGGCTTTACAGTAGGCCTCTTATCCCTACATACAGGCTTTACAGTAGGCCTCTTATCCCTACATACAGGCTTTACAGTAGGCCTCTTAACCATACATACAGGCTTTACAGTAGGCCTCTTATCCCTACATACACAATCTCAAATGCGATCTCCTCGAAATGTTATATTTAAACTTTATTTAACTAGGCAAGTCAGTTAAGAACAAATTCTTATTTACAATGACGGCCTACCCCGGCCAAACCCGGACAACGCTGGACCAATTGTGCACTGGGCCTCATGGGATCCCAATCACGGCCGGTTATGAAGCCTGGAACCGAACCAGGGTCTGTAGTGATATTCTAGCACTGAGATGTAGTGCCTTAGAGCTGCGCCACTGGAGCCCAACATAAAGAGCCTTACATTCTGCCTCCATGATTGGAGTGCACTCTATTGCACTCCACACTGCCCTTTCCCATGACTGCATGGCTGCGGCACAACTCCAACACCATCATTAAGTTTGCTGATGAGTGCTAGGTATGATCACCGACAACAACAAGACAGCCTATAGGGAGGAGGTCAGAGACCTGGCCATGGTGCCAGAACAGCAACCTCTCCCTCAACGTGATCAAGACAAAAGGAGATGATTGTAGACAGGAAAAAGAGGACGAAGCACGCCCCCATTCTCATCAACGGGGCTGCAGTGGAGCAGATTGAGAGCTTCAAGTTCCTTGGTATAAGCACACCAAGACAGTCATGAAGAGGGCACGACAAAATCTATTCTCCCCTCAGAAAACTGAAAAGATTTGGCATGGGTCCTCAGATCCTCAAAAGTTTCTACAGCTGCACCATCGAGAGCATCCCGTGACTGGTTGAATCACTGCCTGGTATGGCAACTGCTTGGCCTCCGACCGCAAGGCACAACAGAGGGTAGTACGTACGGCTCAGTACATCACTGGGGCCAAGCTTCCTGCCATCCAGGACCTCTATACCAGGCGGTGTCAGAGGAAGACCCTAAAAATTGTCAAAGACTCCAGCCACCCTAGTCATAGACTGTCTCTCTGTTACCGCACGGCAAGCGGTACCAGAGCGCCAAGTCTTGGTCCAAGAGGCTTCTAAACAGCTTCTACCCCCAAGCCATAAGCCAACGTCATATCAAATGGCCACCCAGACTATTTGCATCCACCCCTTCCTCTTTACCACCGCTGCTACTCTCTGTTGTTATCATCTATGCATAGTCACTTTAATAACTATCTACATGTACATATTACCTCAACTAACCGGTGCCCCGCACATAGACTGTACCAGTAGCCCCCCAGTATTGAGTCTCGCTATTGTTATTTTACTGCTGCTTTTTAATTACTTGTTACATTTATTTCTTATTCTTATTCATATTTTTTATTTTACATTGCATTGTTGGTTAGGGGCTCATAATTAAGCATTTCACTGTTGTATTCGGCGCATATGACTAATAAAATGTGATTTGATTGACAGCCCACGACAAGCCAATGCAACAGAAATAAACCTGCATGTCCCACGCGGGATTCCAGCTCAAATCAACAACACTTCACTCCCCAGAGGCTAGCGTGCTAATCATTACGCTACCAAAAACATGGTCTTAGTAGGGGAGCTCACTTCCATGAAATGAACACGTTCAGAGTTAAGCAAACTCTACAAAAATCTTAAAAAGCTGTCCTTAAAAAGAGACACACCAGTAGTTCATGCTCTTTTGGTTTCCAATTACTTCATTTGCTAGCTTCAACTCTCCACTCCTGGAGCACTTTGACTCATCATCTCTCAGATTTAGTCATCCCAGTCTTTCATCTATTCTTTACTATACTCCCCCAAAATGTGACTCCTCACAAGCATATACCACTACACACACACACACACACACACACACACACACATAGCCCTACAACACACACACCACACACACACACACACACACACACCACACCCCCTTCCACAAAGAAAAACACTTTACATTAAAGCAGACTGCCCTGTGAAGGAATTGACTTTGCTTGGCTGGTTGTATGTGTAGGGAGCTTGGGGCTGATCAAACACAGTATGCACACAAATCTCACCAGCTCTCTTATCTTTTCTTTTAATGCTCCCATGCTGTTGCAAAATACGCTTGTTATTAATTCCACATGCAAAAAAATAAGACTCTTTCCCTTTTATCTTCCTATAGACCCTTCAGAAAACTCCAACCAGATCGAAACGGACTCCTCAACACCATCTCCCAAATGGCTCAATTCTCTTTTTCGGTTTCTTTGAAGAACAAAAAACAGTGGGCTGTCTATATTCAGCTGGGTGCAGGACCAGACATGTTTTCCTATTAGTTCATAGCTATCCCTGATAGAAATCACATAAGTCAGTGGAGTTTTTGCACTCGGGATGAGGATGAATGGTGAGTGGACTATGGCTCAGGGGAGTGACAGAGTTAGGAATGGGGTCCATTTTGTGTCAACTCAGTCATCTTAGGTAATTGTCTAAATAACTTTACCATTGTCAGTCAACTACGTGACAACACCACATGATGGCTACTAGCGCAATGGTTAAAAGCGCACTCAGCTAACTAGCGCAAATGGCTACTAGGGCACACAGCCATTACCTGCAGGTCAGACAGACTTTGCACTCGGGGCACTGCCACCCGGCCCTCTTCAGGGGGGTGACACTCACGTCCAGACACGCCCCATGGTAGTGCTGCCCGCACGAGCTGCAGAAGAGCAGGTCCTGCAGGTCTCCAGCACTGCCACACAACAAGCACTTCACCTCCTCTTTAACTGTAGGTAAGGAGGAAAATCATATTAACCCAATGAGTCCCACGGTAACCCCTTTTAAACATTGTGTGTTTGAGTTACAGACTTCTGGGTTGTACCATTGGATTTGTACATTTCTTCTGCATCCGTCTGTGTGATTAACGTGGGCTGAGCTAGAGATGTTTGTGAGACAAGGGCAGATCCCAAAGGGGCCCTGGTCTTTTTACAAAGACGTCTGTAGAGTCTGAATGATTTGAGTTACACCTAACTATTAAAAGCTACTCTCACGAACACACACATTACATGTTTTACTCTATGACACTAAGGCTGCACGAGTCGTCGAAGGTAAGGGGTTCTTCTACATAGAAGATCATAGGACATCCCAGGACATAGTGTTTATAATATTGTAAGGGGCTCATCTATATAGAAGATCATAGGAAATCCTAGGACGTAGTGTCTATAATACTGTAATAAGATCACAGTTTCTGTCACAAACGCCAAACTCCGCACAGTTGTTAGTGACTAGTTGGATATTCATTTCCCAGTGAGTAAAAGAAATCTGCACTTACAGCATTCAAATTACATGTACTTTTATTTTTATTTTTTTTATTTCACCTTTATTTAACCAGGTAGGCTAGTTGAGAACAAGTTCTCATTTGCAACTGCGACCTGGCCAAGATAAAGCATAGCAGTGTGAACAGACAACACAGAGTTACACATGGAGTAAACAATTAGCAAGTCAATAACACAGTAGAAAAAAATGGGCAGTCTATATACAATGTGTGCAAAAGGCATGAGGAGGTAGGCGAATAATACAATTTTGCAGATTAACACTGGAGTGATAAATGATCAGATGGGCATGTACAGGTAGAGATATTGGTGTGCAAAAGAGCAGAAAAGTAAATAAATAAAAACAGTATAAAAACAGTATGGGAATGAGGTAGGTGAAAAAGGGTGAGCTATTTACCAATAGACTATGTACAGCTGCAGCGATCGGTTAGCTGCTCGGATAGCTGATGTTTGAAGTTGGTGAGGGAGATAAAAGTCTCCAACTTCAGCGATTTTTGCAATTCGTTCCAGTCACAGGCAGCAGAGTACTGGAACGAAAGGCGGCCAAATGAGGTGTTGGCTTTAGGGATGATCAGTGAGATACACCTGCTGGAGCGCGTGCTACGGATGGGTGTTGCCATCGTGACCAGTGAACTGGAGATAAGGCGGAGCTTTACCTAGCATGGACTTGTAGATGACCTGAGCCAGTGGGTCTGGCGACGAATATGTAGTGAGGGCCAGCCGACTAGAGCATACAAGTCGCAGTGGTGGGTGGTATAAGGTGCTTTAGTGACAAAACGGATGGCACTGTGATAGACTGCATCCAGTTTGCTGAGTAGAGTGTTGGAAGCCATTTTGTAGATGACATCGCCGAAGTCGAGGATCGGTAGGATAGTCAGTTTTACTAGGGTAAGCTTGGCAGCGTGGGTGAAGGAGGCTTTGTTGCGGAATAGAAAGCCGACTCTGGATTTGATTTTTGATTGGAGATGTTTGATGTGAGTCTGGAAGGAGAGTTTGCAGTCTAGCCAGACACCTAGGTACTTATAGATGTCCACATATTCAAGGTTGGAACCATCCAGGGTGGTGATGCTAGTCGGGCATGCGGGTGCAGGCAGCGATCGGTTGAAAAGCATGCATTTGGTTTTACTCGCTTAAGAGCAGTTGGAGGCCACGGAAGGAGTGCTGTATGGCATTGAAGCTCGTTTGGAGGTTGGATAGCACAGTGTCCAATGACGGGCCGAAAGTATATAGAATGGTGTCGTCTGCGTAGAGGTGGATCAGGGAATCGCCCGCAGCAAGAGCAACATCATTGATATATACAGAGAAAAGAAAGAGTCGGCCCGAGAATTGAACCCTGTGGCACCCCATAGAGACTGCCAGAGGACCGGACAGCATGCTCCTCTGATTTGACACACTGAACTCTGTCTGCAAAGTAATTGGTGAACCAGGCAAGGCAGTCATCCGAAAACCGAGGCTGTTGAGTCTGCCGATAAGAATTTGGTGATTGACAGAGTCGAAAGCCTTGGCGAGGTCGATGAAGACGGGCTGCACAGTACTGTCTTTTATCGATGGCGGTTATGATATCATTTAGTACCTTGAGTGTGGCTGGGAGGTGCACCTCGTGACCGGCCCGAAACCAGATTGCACAGCGGAGAAGGTACGGTGGGATTCGAGATGGTCAGTGACCTGTTTGTTGACTTGGCTTTCAAGACCTTAGATAGGCAGGGCAGGATGGATATAGGTCTATAGCAGTTTGGGTCCAGGTGTCTCCCCTTGAAGAGGGGGATGACTGCGGCAGCTTTCCAATCCTTGGGGATCTCAGACGATATGAAAGAGAGGTTGAACAGGCTGGTAATAGGGGCTGCGACAATGGCGGGGCAGATAGTTTCAGAAATAGCGGGTCCAGATTGTCAAGCCCAGCTGATTTGTACGGGTCCAGGTTTTGCAGCTCTTTCAGAACATCTGCTATCTGGATTTGGGTAAAGGAGAACCTGGAGAGGCTTGGGTGAGGAACTACGGGGGGCGGAGCTGTTGGTCGAGGCTGGAGTAGCCAGGCGGAAGGCATGGCCAGCCGTTGAGAAGTGCTTATTGAAGTTTTCGATAATCATGGATTTATCGGTGGAGACCATGTTTCCTAGCCTCAGTGCAGTGGGCAGCTGGGAGGAGGTGCTCTTGTTCTCCATGGACTTCACAGTGTCCCAGAACTTTTTGGAGTTGGAGCTACAGGATGCAAACTTCTGCCTGAAGAAGCTGGCCTTAGCTTTCCTGACTGACTGCGTGGTGTGGGTTCCCTGACTCTCCTGAACAGTTGCATATCACGGGGCTATTCGATGCTATTGCAGTCCGCCACAGGATGTTTTTGTGCTGGTCGAGGGCAGTCAGGTCTGAGTGAACCAAGGGCTGTATCTGTTCTTGGTTCTGCATTTTTTGAACGGAGCATGCTTATCTAAAATGGTGAGGAAGTTACTTTTAAAGAATGACCAGGCATCCTCAACTGACGGGATGAGGTCAATGTCCTTCCAGGATACACGGGCCAGGTCGATTAGAAAGGCCTGCTCACAGAAGTGTTTTAGGGAGCGTTTGACAGTGATGAGGGGTGGTCGTTTGACTGCGCTCCGTGGCGGATACAGGCAATGAGGCAGTGATCGCTGAGATCCTGGTTGAAGACAGCGGAGGTATATTTGGAGGGCCAGTTGGTCAGGATGACGTCTATGAGGGTGCCCTTGTTTACAGAGTTAGGGTTGTACCTGGTGGGTTCCTTGATGATTTGTGTGAGATTGAGGGCATCTAGCGGGATTGTAGGACTGCCGGGTGTTAAGCATATCCCAGTTTAGGTCACCTAACAGAACAAACTCTGAAGCTAGATGGGGGCGATCAATTCACAAATGGTGTCCAGGGCACAGCTGGGAGCTGACGGGGTCGGTAGCAGGCGGCAACAGTGAGAGACTTGTTTCTGGAGAGAGTAATTTTCAAAATTAGTAGTTCAAACTGTTTGGGTATGGACCTGAAAGTATGACATTACTTTGCAGGCTATCTCTGCAGTAGACTGCGACTCCGCCCCTTGGCAGTTCTATCTTGACGGAAGATGTTATAGTTGGGTATGGAAATCTCTGAATTTTTGGTGGCCTTCCTGAGCCAGGATTCAGACACGGTAAGGACATCAGGGTTAGCAGAGTGTGCTAAAGCAGTGAGTAAAACAAACTTAGGGAGGAGGCTTCTGATGTTGACATGCATAAACCAAGACTTTTTCGGGATCACAGAAGTCAACAAATGAGGGTACCTGGGGACATGCAGGGCCTGGGTTTACCTCCACATCACCCGCGGAACAGAGAAGGAGTAGTATGGAGGGGTGCGGCTAAAGGCTATCAAACTGGTCGCCTAGAGCGTTGGGGGCAGAGGATAAGAGGAGCAGGTTTCTGGGCATGGTAGAATATATTCAGGGCATAATGCGCAGACAGGGGTATGGTGGGGGTGCGGGTACAGCGGAGGTAAGCCCAGGCACTGGGTGATGATGAGAGGGTTGTATCTCTGGACATGCTGGTTGTAATGGGTGAGGTCACCGCATGTGGGGGGTGGGACAAAGGGAGGGTAACAGGGGTATGCAGAGAGTGGATTTCTAGTCTACTGTGAACTAAAACAATGATAACTAACCTGAACAGTATACAAGGCATATTGACATTTGGGAGACATACATGAGGCACATACAGTACCTACAGGTGTTGAATTGGGAAAAAGCTAGCCAAAAACAGCAGGCGAGGCTAATCAGCAGCACAACAAACAGCAGGTAAATGGCGTTGACTAGGCAACTGGGCCGACAGATAAACAAACAAGCAGAATGGGGTACCGTGATTAATGGACAGTCCAGCGTGCGTCAGCTATGTAGCCAAGAGATCAGTGTCCAGGGGGCAGCGGTGGATGGGCAGGGAAGCTGGGCTGGCGAGTGTTATCCAGGTTTTTTAATAAACTAACAATGACTAAATAGCTTGTAGCTAGTTAGCTGGTTAGCGTCTGGAGGTTCTTGAGTGTGTCATAAAAATAAATCAAAATTAAAAGTGATAGCGAATCCGTATCACAGTGGGTGAGGCAGGTTTCCGGAAGGTATAAACAAATAAAAATCAAAGAGAGATAGAAAGTAAATGGGTTCAGAAGTGTTTGGGATGAGGTGAGTCAGATGGTTAGCAGGCCTGTGCTAACAAGCTAACAGTTCGTAGGCCCGGCTAGACAAGCTAGCCGTTAGCAGGCCGAATAGCAAGTAGGGAGATAGCGAGGGCTAGAGAGGCTAACCTTTGGGGGACGTCGCGATGGGGTGAGTCTGTTTATTCCTCTTCTTGCGGTGACATCGACAGACCGGTCGTGGGCCCGGGTAATTGTAGCCCAGGATTATGCTACAGGAGCTCTAGTGCGCTGGGTGAGCTGGAGACACAGCGTTTCAGAAAGCTCGCGGGCCTTGGCCAGCAGATGGGTCTTTGGCGATGTCGCAACGAAAAAGCCTGTTGAAACCACCTCGGACGATTATGTCGGCGGACCAGTCGTGATGGATCGGCGGCGCTCCGTGTCGGCAGTAAAGGGTCCAGGCCAATTGGCAAAGAGGTATCGTTGGGCCTCTTCGGCTAGTCGGGAGATGGGCTTAGCTCAAGGCTAACTGTAGCTTGTTTTGGGCCAGAGACGTTGGCCAGAGTAGCCACTGACTTGCAGCCAGCTAGCTGCGATGATCCGGTGTAAAGGTTCAGAGCTTGCGGTAGGAATCCGGAGATGTGGTAGAGAAAGAGCAGTCTGATATGCTCTGGGTTGATGTCGCGCTGGTGTTCTAGTTAGCTTAGAAGACCGCTAGCAATGGCTAACTGAGTACGAGCTAGTAGCTAGTTAGCTGGCTAGCTTCTGATGGTGGCTCCGGATCTAATGTAAAGTATAGAAAAGGCGGATCCGTACTCACATTGGGTGATGCGGGTTGCAGGAGAGTATATTCAGCTCTAGTTTGAGAGTGAGATTAAAATATGTACGAAATATATACAGAAAAAAACCGAAGAAAAACTATATTTACACTAGACAGGACGGGACAAGACAAAAACATACGTCCGACTGCTACGCCATCTTGGAAGCAAAGATCAGGTTATCAGGTTTTTGCTTTGGTGGACAGTTATTTATTTATTGACATTTGTCAATAACACTCATGAATACAACTGTTTATGTCAAATTGTTTTTCTACCTGTAGCCCTGGTTGTCCCTGAAAGGAAAATGGTAAAACACTTCATTGTGGGCCTAAATAAAAGGAGCTGGACATGCAGATAAATAACTTCTCATTTTTGCTGCAAGGATCTCGAAGGACTGATAAGAGTTTAAGGGGACAGTTCATGGAGGGGACTTAATATTAAAAGGACAGTTCATGGAGGGGACTTAATATTAAAAAGGGACAGTTCATGGAGGGGACTTAATATTAAAAAGGGACAGTTCATGGAGGGGACTTAATATTAAAGGGACAGTTCATGGAGGGGACTTAATATTAAAGGGACAAGTTCATGGAGGGGACTTAATATTAAAAGGGACAGTTCATGGAGGGGACTTAATATTAAAAGGGACAGTTCATGGAGGGGACTTAATATTAAAAGGGACAGTTCATGGAGGACTTAATATTAAAGGGACAGTTCATGGAGGGACTTAATATTAAAAGGGACAGTTCATGGAGGGGACTTAATATTAAAGGGACAGTTCATGGAGGGGACTTAATATTAAAAAGGGACAGTTCATGGAGGGGACTTAATATTAAAAAGGGACAGTTCATGGAGGGGACTTAATATTAAAGGGACAGTTCATGGAGGGGACTTAATATTAAAAAAGGACAGTTCATGGAGGGGACTTAATATTAAAGGGACAGTTCATGGAGGGACTTAATATTAAAAGGGACAGTTCATGGAGGGGACTTAATATTAAAAAGGGACAGTTCATGGAGGGGACTTAATATTAAAGGGACAGTTCATGGAGGACTTAATATTAAAAGGGACAGTTCATGGAGGGACTTAATATTAAAGGGACAGTTCATGGAGGGGACTTAATATTAAAAAGGGACAGTTCATGGAGGGACTTAATATTAAAAAGGACAGTTCATGGAGGGGACTTAATATTAAAAAGGGACAGTTCTAAGAGGGACTTAATATTAAAAAGGGACAGTTCATGGAGGGGACTTAATATTAAAAAGGGACAGTTCATGGAGGGGACTTAATATTAAAAAGGGACAGTTCATGGAGGGACTTAATATTAAAAAGGACAGTTCATGGAGGGGACTTAATATTAAA